>NC_053022.1:59637278-59937278 GCF_003073215.2 Triticum urartu | reverse complement strand
TACGTTTGATCCAGATTACTACAGACTGTTCTGTTTTTGACAGATTCTGTTTTAGATGTGTTGTTTGCTTATTTTGATGAATCTATGAGTAGTATTGGAGGGTATGAACCATAAATAAGTTGGAATACATTAGATATTACACCAATATGAATTTAGAATGAGTTCACAACAGTACCTAAGTGGTGATTTATTTTCTTATACTAACGGAGGTTACGAGTTTTCTGTTAAGTTTTGTGTTGTGAAGTTTTCATGTTTTGGGTAAAGATCCGATGGACTATGGAATAAGGAGTGGCAAGAGCCTAAGCTTGGGGATGCCCAAGGCACCCCAAGGTAATATTCAAGGACAACCAAAAGCCTAAGCTTGGGGATGCCCCGGAAGGCATCCCCTCTTCCGTCTTTGTTCATCGGTAACTTTACTTGGAGCTATATTTTTATTTACCACATGATATGTGTTTTGCTTGGAGAGTAAATTTATTTTGTTAGGGTTTGCTTTCTGTTATTTATAAAAATGATTTGCATCTTTTATTTCAATAAAAGTGGCATTGATAGCCTTTACTATGCCTATTTTAGAAGTCCACATGTTGCTGTTTGAAAACAGAAAGTTTACCACTGTTGCAATAATTCCCTAGAAAAGTAAGAATGTGATAAAATGTTGAAACCTTTTGCATATTAAGCTATAATAAATTTACTACAGTGGGAATTTTATTTCATAATTTTTGGATTTAGGGAAGTATGGATCTTGCTGCACTCTCTACAGACTATCCTGTTTAGGCAGATTGCTGTTATGTTTGCATTGTTTGCATATGTTTGCTTCTTTAATGATTCTATTTGAGGATAGGACTATTAAATATGCAGAGGCATTTAGTATGAAATGTTGAATAATAATTTTAGTGATTTTCTACAGTAGAGTATGATAAGGTTTTGGCAATGGTTTATACTAACTTATCTCACGAGTCCTTGTTGAGTTTTGTGTGGATGAAGCTTTTGAGATTTAGGGAGACCGTGATATGAGAGGAATTAAGGAGACACAAAAGCTCAAGCTTGCGGATGCCCAAGGCACCCCAAGATAATATCTCAAGAAGCCTCAAGCGTCTAAGCTTGGGGATGCCCCGGTTGGCATCCCACCTTTCTTCTTCAACAACTATCGGTTAGTATCGGTTGATCCTAAGTTTTTGCTTCTTCACATGATGTTTGCTATTCTTAGAATGCCATTTTATTTTGCTTTTCCCGCTGTTTGAATAAAATACCAAGATCTGAAATTATTAAATGAGAGAGAGTCTTCACATAGTTGCATAATTATTCAACTACTCATTGATCTTCACTTATATCTTTCGGAGTAGTTTGTCAATTGCTCTAGTGCTTCACTTAGATTATTTTGAGAGTCTTAATAGAATGGTAATTTGCTTAAAATCCTAATATGCTAGGTATCAAAGAATAATAAAAACTTTCATATAAAGTGCATTGAATATTATGAGAAGTTTGATTCCTCATGATTGTTTTGAGATATAAAGATGGTGATATTAGAGTCATGCTAGTTGAGTAGTTGTGAATTTGAGAAATACTTGTGTTGAAGTTTGTGATTCCCGTAGCATGCACGTATGGTGAACCGTTATGTGATGAAGTCGGATCATGATTTATTTATTGATTGTCTTCCTTATGAGTGGAGGTCGGGGACGAGCGATGGTCTTTTCCTACCAATCTATCCCCCTAGGAGCATGCACGTAATACTTTGCTTTGATAACTAATAGATTTTTGCAATAAGTATGTGAGTTCTTTATGACTAATGTTGAGTCCATGGATTATACACATTCTCACCCTTCCACCATTGCTAGCCTCTCTAATACCGCGCACCTTTCGCTGGTATCATACACCTACCATATCCTTCCTCAAAACAGCCACCATACCTACCTATTATGGCATTTCCATAGCCATTCCGAAATATATTGCCATGCAACTTTCCACAGTTTCGTTATTATGACATGCTTCATCATTGTCATATTTCTTTGCATGATCATGTAGTTGACATCGTATTTGTGGCAAAGTCGCCGTTCATAATTCTTCCATACATGTCACTCATGAGTCATTGCACATCCCGGTACACCGCCGGAGGCATTCATATAGAGTCATATTTTGTTCTAAGTATCGAGTTGTAATTCTTGAGTTGTAAGAAAAATAAAAGTGTGATGATCATCATTATTAGAGGATTGTCCCAGTGAGGAAAGGATGATGGAGACTATGATTCCCCCACAAGTCGGGATGAGACTCCGGACGAAAATAAATAAATAAAAGAGGCCAAAGAAGCCCAAAAAAAGAGAAAAGAGGCCATAAAAAAGAAAAAAGAGAAGGCCCAAATAAAAAAATGAGAGAAAAAAAGAGAAGGGGCAATACTACTATCCTTTTACCACACTTGTGCTTCAAAGTAGCACCATGATCTTCATGATAGAGAGTCTCCTATGTTGTCACTTTCATATACTAGTGGGAATCTTTCATTATAGAACTTGGCTTGTATATTCCAATGATGGGCTTCCTCAAAATGCCCTAGGTCTTCGTGAGCAAGCGAGTTGGATGCACACCCACTAGTTTCTTTTGTTGAGCTTTCATACATTTATAGCTCTAGTGCATCCGTTGCATGGCAATCCCTACTCACTCACATTGATATTTATTGATGGGCATCTCCATAGCCCGTTGATACGCCTAGTTGATGTGAGACTATCTTCTCCATTTTTGTCTTCTCCACAACCACCATTCTATTCCAACTATAGTGCTATGTCCATGGCTCACGCTCATGTATTGCGTGAATATTGAAAAGGTTTGAGAACATCAAAAGTATGAAACAATTGCTTGGCTTGTCATCGGGGTTGTGCATGATTTAAATATTTTGTGTGGTGAAGATAGAGCATAGCCAGACTATATGATTTTGTAGGGATAACTTTCTTTAGCCATGTTATTTTGGGAAGACATAGTTGCTTAGTTAGTATGCTTGAAGTATTATTGTTTTCATGTCAATATTAAACCTTTGTCTTGAATCTTATGGATCTGAATATTCTTGCCACAATAAAGAGAACTACATGGATAAATATGTTAGGTAGAATTCCACATCAAAAATTCTGTTTTTATCATTTACCTACTTGAGGATGAGCAGGAATTAAGCTTGGGGTTGCTGATACGTCTCCAATGTATCTATAATTTTTTATTGTTCCATGCTATTATATTATCTGTTTTGGATGTTTATGGGCTTTATTATACACTTTTATATTATTTTTGGGACTAAACTATTAACCTAGAGCCCAGTGCCAGTTTTTGTCTTTCCTTATTTTAGAGTATCGCAGAAAAGGAAAATCAAACGGAGTCCAATTGACTTGAAACTTCACGAAACTTATTTTTGGACCAGAAGAAGCCCACGGAGTACCGGAGTTGCACGAGGAGAGTCCCGGGCTGCCCACGAGGGTGGAGGGCGCGCCCACCCCCTGGGCGCACCCCCCTACCTCGTGGGCAGCCCGGAAGTCCACCGGCGTACTTCTTCGTCCCATATATACCCATATACCCTAAAACAATAGGGAAGCACAATAGACCGGGAGTTCCGCCGCCAGAAGCCTCCGTAGCCACCGAAAGCCAATCTAGACCCGTTCCGGCACCCTGTCAGAGGGGGGAATCCCTCTCCGGTGGCCATCTTCATCATCCCGGTGCACTCCATGACGAGGAGGGAGTAGTTCTCCCTCGGGGCTGAGGGTATGTACCAGTAGCTATGTGTTTGATCTCTCTCTCTCTCTCTCTCTCTCGTGTTCTTGAGGTGATACGATCTTGATGTATCGCGAGCTTTGCTATCATATTTGGATCCTATGATGTTTCCCCCCCCCTACTCTCTTGTAATGGATTGAGTTTCCCCTTTGAGGTTATCTTATCGGATTGAGTCTTTAAAGATTTGAGAACACTTGATGTATGTCTTGCCGTGTGTATCTGTGGTGACAATCGGATACCACGTGATTCACTTGATGTATGTTTTGGTGATCAACTTGCGGGTTCCGCCCACGAACCTATGCATAGGGGTTGTCACACGTTTTCGTCGTCATTCTCCGGTAGGAACTTTGGGGCACCCTTTGAGGTTCTATGCGTTGGTTGAATAGATGAATCTGAGATTGTGTGATGCATATCGTATAATCATAGCCACGGATACTTGAGGTGACATTGGAGTATCTAGGTGACATTAGGGTTTTGGTTGATTTGTGTCTTAAGGTGTTATTCTAGTACGAACTCTAGGGCTGTTTGTGACACATATAGGAATAGCCCAACGGATTGATTGGAAAGAATAACTTTGAGGTGGTTTCGTACCCTACCATAATCTCTTCGTTTGTTCTCCGCTATTAGTGACTTTGGAGTGACTCTTTGTTGCATGTTGAGGGAGAGTTATGTGATCCAATTATGTTATTATTGTTGAGGGAACTTGCACTAGCGAAAGTATGAACCCTAGGCCTTGTTTCAACACATTGCAATACCATTTAAGCTCACTTTTATCAATAGTTACCTTGCTGTTTTTATAATTTCAGATTACAAATACCTTTATCTACTATCCTTATCGCACTTCTATCACCATCTCTTTGCCGAACTAGTGCACCTATACAATTTACCATTGTATTGGGTGTGTTGGGGACACAAGAGACTCTTTGTTATTTGGTTGCAGGGTTGCTTGAGAGAGACCATCTTCATCCTACGCCTCCTACGAATTGATAAACCCTAGGTTATCCACTTGAGGGAAATTTGCTACTGTCCTACAAACCTCTGCACTTGGAGGCCCAACAATGTCTACAAGAAGAAGGTTGTGTAGTAGACATCAATTGATGGTAGCATTATAAGATGATCTCTCACTAAAATTTCAAGATAAAAAGTGTTCTCCCTAAGTATGCACCGTTGCCAAAGTTCGTCGTGCCCAGACACCACGTGATGATCGGGTGTGATAAGCTCTACGTCCATCTACAACGGGTGCAAGCCAGTTTTGCACACACAGAATACTCGGGTTAAACTTGACGAGCCTAGCATATGCAGATATGGCCTCGGAACACTGAGACCGAAAGGTCGAGCGTGAATCATATAGTAGATATGATCAACATAGTGATGTTCACCATTGAAAACTACTCCATTTCACGTGATGATTGGTTATGGTTTAGTTGATTTGGATCACGTGATCACTTAGATGATTAGAGAGATGTCTATCTAAGTGGGAGTTCTTAAGTGATATGATTAATTGAACTTTAATTTATCATGAACTTACTCCTGGTAGTATTAGCATATCTATGTTGTAGATCAATAGCTCCCCTGTTTTATTTTTGATATGTTCCTAGAGAAAACTAAGCTGAAAGATGTTAGTAGCAATGATGCAGATTGGATCCATGATCTGAGGTTTATCCTCATTGCTGCACAGAAGAATTATGTCCTTGATGCACCGCTAGGTGACAAACCTATTGCAGGAGCAGATGCAGATGTTATGAATGTTTGGCTAGCTCAATATGATGACTACTTGATAGTTTAGTGCACCATGCTTAAACGGCTTAGAATCGGGACTTCAAAAACGTTTTGAACGTCATGGACCATATGAGATGTTCCAGGAGTTGAAGTTAATATTTCAAGTAAATACCCGAGTTGAGAGATATGAAGTCTCCAACAGGTTCTATAGCTAAAAGATGGAGGAGAATAGCTCAAGCAGTGAGCATGTGCTCAGATTGTCTGGGTACTACAATCGCTTAATCAAGTGGGAGTTAATCTTCCAGATAAAATAGTGATTGACAGAATTCTCTAGTCACCATCACCCAGTTAGTAGAACTTCGTGATGAATTATAATATGCAAGGGATAACGGAAACGATTCCCAAGCTCTTCGTGATGCTGAAATCGACGAAGGTAGAAATCAAGAAAAGCATCAAGTGTTGATGGTAAACAAAATCACTAGTTTCAAGTAAAGGGACAAAGGGAAGAAAGGGGAACTTCAACAAGAACGGCAAGCAAGTTGCTGCTCAAGTGAAAAAACTCAAGTCTGGACCTAAGCCTGAAACTGAGTGCTTCTACTACAAAGGGACTGGTCACTGGAAGCGGAACTACCCCAAGTAATTGGCGGATAAGAAGGATGGCAAAGTGAACATAGATATATTTGATATACATGTTATTGATGTGTACTTTACTAGTGTTTATAGCAACCCCTCAGTATTTGATACTAGTTCAGTTGCTAAGAATAGTAACTCGAAACGGGAGTTGCAAAATGAATAGAGACTAGTTAAGGGTGAAGTGACGATGGGTATTGGAAATGGTTCCAAGATTGATATGATCATCATCGCACACTCCCTATACTTTTGGGATTAGTGTTAAACCTAAAATAAATGTTATTTAGTGTTTGCGTTGAGCATGAAGATGATTGGATCATGTTTATTGCAATACGGTTATTCATGTAAGTTAGAGAATAATTATTGTTCTGTTTACATGACTAAAACCTTCTATGGTCATACACCCAATGAAAATGGTTCGTTGGATCTCGATCGTGGTGATACACATTTTCATAATATTTAAGCCAAAAGATGCAAAGTTAATAATGATAGTGCAACTTATTTGTGGCACTACCGTTTAGGTCATATTGATGTAAAGCGCATGAAGAAAATCCATGCTGATGGGCTTTTGGAATCACTTGATTATGAATCAGTTGATGCTTGCGAACCATGCCTCATGGGCAAGATGACTAAGACTCCGTTCTACGGAACAATGGAGCGAGCAACAAATTTGTTGGAAATCATACATACTGATGCATGTGGTCCGATGAATACTGAGGCTCGCGGCAGGTATCATTATTTTCTGATCTTCACAGATGATTTGAGCAGATATGAGTATATCTACTTGATGAAACACAAGTCTGAAACATTTGAAAAGTTCAAAGAATTTCAGAGTGAAGTGGAGAATCATCGTAACAAAAATAAAAAGTTTCTACGATATGATCGCAAAAGTAAAATATTTGAGTTACGAGTTTGGCCTTCAGTTAAAACAATGTGAAATAGTTTCACTACTCACGCCACCTAGAACACCATAGTGTAATGGTGTGTCCGAACGTCGTAACCGTACTTTATTAGATATGGTGCGATCTATGATGTCTCTTACCGATTTGCCACTATCGTTTTGGGGTTATGCATTAGAGACAGCTACATTCACGTTAAATAGGGCACCATCTAAATCCGTTGAGACGACACCATATGAACTATGGTTTGGCAAGAAACCTAAGTTGTCATTTCTTAAAGTTTGAGGTTGCAATGCTTATGTGAAAAAGTTTCAACCTGATAAGCTCAAACCCAAATCAGAGAACTGCGTCTTCGTAGGATACCCAAAAGAAAATGTTGGGTACACCTTCTATCACAGATCCGAAGGCAAGACATTTGTTGCTAAGAATGGATCCTTTCTAGAGAAGGAGTTTCTCTCGAAAGAAGTGAGTGGGAGGAAAGTAGAACTTGATGAGGTAAATGTACCTGCTCCCTTATTGGAAAGTTGTTCATCACAGAATTCTGTTCCTGTGACTACTGCACCAATTAGTGAGGAAGCTAATGATGATGATCATGTAACTTCAGATCAAGTTACTACCGAACCTCGTAGGTAAACCAGAGTGAGATCCGCATCAGGGTGGTACGGTAATCCTGTTCTGGAGGTCATGTTACTTGACCATGATGAGCCTACGAACTATGAGGAAGCGATGATGAGCCCAGATTCCGCGAAATGGCTTGAGGCCATGAAATCTGAGATGAGATCCATGTATAAGAACAAAGTATGGACTTTGATTGACTTGCCCAAAGATCGGTGAGCCATTGAGATTAAATGGATCTTCAAGAGGAAGACGGACGCTGATAGTAGTGTTACTATCTACAAAGCTAGAATTGTCGCAAAAGGTTTTCGACAAGTTCAAGGTATTGACTACGATGAGAGTGTCTCACTCGAATCTATGCTTAAGTCTGTCCGAATCATGTTAGCAATTGCCACATTTTATGAAATCTGGCAAATGGATTAACAAAACTACATTCCTTAATGGATTTATGATGACCCACAAGTATAGGGGATCTATCGTAGTCCTTTCGATAAGTAAAGAGTGTCGAACCCAACGAGGAGAAGAAGGAAATGATAAGCGGTTTTCAGCAAGGTATTCTCTGCAACTACTGAAATAAGTGGTAACAGATAGTTTTGTGATAAGATAATTTGTAACGAGCAACAAGTAACAAAAGTAAATAAAGTGCAGCAAGGTGGCCCAATCCTTTTTGTAGCAAAGGACAAGCCTGGACAAACTCTTATATAAGGAAAAGCGCTCCCGAGGACACCTGGGAATATCGTCAAGCTAGTTTTCATCACGTTCATATGATTCGCGTTTGGTACTTTGATAATTTGACATGTGGGTGGACCAGTGCTTGGGTGATGTTCTTACTTGAACAAGCATCCCACTTATGATTAACCTCTATTGCAAGCATCCGCAACTACAACAAAAGTATTAAGGTAAACCTAACCATAGCATGAAACATATAGATCCAAATCAGCTCCTTACGAAGCAACGCATAAACTAGGGTTTAAGATTCTGTCACTCTAGCAAACCATCATCTACTTATTACTTCCCAATGCCTTCCTCTAGGCCCAAATAATGGTGAAGTGTTATGTAGTTGACGTTCACATAACACCACTTGAGGCTAGACAACATACATCTCATCAAAATATCGAACGAATACCAAATTCACATGACTACTAATAGCAAGACTTCTCCCTTGTCCTCAGGAACAAACGTAACTACTCACAAAGCATATTCATGTTCATAATCAGAGGGGTAATAATATGCATAAAGGATCTGAACATATGATCTTCCACCAATTAAACCAACTAGCATCAACTACAAGGAGTAATTAACACTACTAGCAACCTACTAGCACCAATCCCGGACTTGGAGACAAGAATTGGATACAAGAGATGAACTAGGGTTTTGAGATGAGATGGTGCTGATGAAGATGTTGATGGAGATTGCCCTCTCCCGGTGAGAGGAGCATTGGTGATCACGATGGTGATGATTTCCCCCTTCGGGGGGGAAGTTTCCCCGGCAGAACAACTCTGCCGGAGCTCTAGATTGGATCCGCCAAGGTTCCGCCTCGTGGCGGCGGAGTTTCATCCCGAAAGGTTGCTTGCTATTTGTTTCTCGATGAAAGACTTCATATAGCAGAAGATGGTCATCGTAGAGCCACCAGGGGGCCCACGAGGTAGGGGGCGCGCCCTAGGGGGGGATGCCCCCCACCCTCGTGGAAATGGTGTGGCCCCCCTGGTCTTCATCTTTGGCGAGGATTTTTCAATATTTATTATAAGGTATTCCGTGGAGTTTCAGGACTTTTGGAGTTGTGCAGAATAGGCCTATAATATTTGTTCCTTTTCCAGCCTAGAATTCCAGCTGCCGGCATTCTCCCTCCTTATATAAAACTTGTAAAATAAGAGAGAATAGCCATAAGTATTGTGACATAATGTGAAATAACAACCCATAATGCAATAAATATCGATATAAAAGCATGATGCAAAATGGACGTATCAACTCCCCCAAGCTTAGACCTCGCTTGTCCTCAAGCGAAAGCCGATAACAATAAATATGTCCCCATGTTTAGAGCTAGAGGCGTCGAAAAAAATAAAATACGGACATGAAGGCATCATGATTATTCTCATAACAGCAACATACATAGATATTGTCATATGATTACTTATGTTCAAGTGATGATCTATTCACAATGCAAAAGTATGAATCAAAAACCTTATTGAGAACCAACAAACTATAACCTCAGTCATTGAATCAATTGCAATTTATCATAACATCAGAAAGAGCCTATGTCAGAGCTAAAAAGCAAGTCCACATACTCAACTATCATCTAGTCTTTCATAATTGCTAACACTCGCGCAATACTTGTGGTTACGGAGTTTTAATCAGACACAAAGAAAGATAGGGGCTTATAGTTTCGCCCCACAACCTGATGACCCACAAGTATAGGGGATCGCAACAGCTTTCGAGGGTAGAGTATTCAACCCAAATTTATTGATTCGACACAAGGGGAGCCAAAGAATATTCTCAAGTATTAGCAGCTGAGTTGTCAATTCAACCACACCTGGAAACTTAGTATCTGCAGCAAAGTGTTTAGTAGCAAAGTAATATGATAGTGATGGTAATGGTAACAAAAGAGTAACGAAAGCAAAGTAATGTTTTTGTTATTTTGTAGTGATTGTAACAATAGCAACGGGAAAGTAAATAAGCGTAAACCAGTATATGGAAAGCTCGTAGGCATTGGATCAATGATGGATAATTATGCCGGATGTGGTTCATCATGTAACAGTCATAACATAGGGTGACACAGAACTAGCTCCAATTCGTCAATGTAATGTAGGCCTGTATTCCGAATATAGTCATACGTGCTTATGGAAAAGAACTTGCATGACATCTTTTGTCCTACCCTCCCGTGGCAGCGGGGTCCTAATGGAAACTAAGGGATATTAAGGCCTCCTTTTAATAGAGAACCGGAACAAAGCATTAGCACATAGTGAATACATGAACTCCTCAAACTACGGTCATCACCGGTAAGTATCCCGATTATTGTCACTTCGGGGTTAACGGATCATAACACATAATAGGTGACTATAGACTTGCAAGATAGGACCTAGAACTCTCATATATTGGTGAAAACATAATAGGTTCAGATCTGAAATCATGGCACTCGGGCCCTAGTGACAAGCATTAAGCATAGCAAAGTCATAGCAACATCAATCTCAGAACATAGTGGATACTAGGGATCAAACCCTAACAAAACTAACTCGATTACATGATAAATATCATCCAACCCATCACCGTCCAGCAAGCCTACGATGGAATTACTCACGCACGGCGGTGAGCATCATGAAATTGGTGATGGAGGATGGTTGATGATGACGACGGCGACGAATCCCCCTCTTCGGAGCCCCGAACAGACTCCAGATCAACCCTCCCGAGAGGTTTTAGGGCTTGGCGGCGGCTCCGTATCGTAAAACGTGATGATTTCTTCGTTCTTATTTTTTTTCTCCCCGAAAGCAGTTATATAGAGTTGGAGTTGGAGTCGGGAGGTCTCTAGGGGGGCCACGAGGTAGGAGGGCACCCTAGGGGAGGGGGCGCCCCCCACCCTCGTGGCAAGGGTGTGGGTCCCCTGGTCTTCATCTTTGGCGAGGATTTTTTATTATTTATTGTAAGATATCCCGTGGAGTTTCAGGTCATTCCGAGAACTTTTGTTTTCTGCACATAAAACAACATCATGGCAATTCTGCTGAAAACAGCGTCAGTCCGGGTTAGTTCCATTCAAATCATACAAGTCTCTAACATATATCTAATTGGATGTAGGAGGGCATGAGTTATTATTGTTGACATTACCCTCGAGGTAAAAGGTTGTGATACGTCTCCAACATATCTACTTTTCCAAACACTTTTGCCCTTGTTTTGGACTCTAACTTGTATGATTTGAATGGAACTAACCCGGACTGACGCTGCACATACAAGTTAGAGTCCGGATTATTGTTGACATATATATATATCAGGTTCTTTCCAACATGCTGGGCTTGCCAAAGGATAAAATGAAAAAGGGAGAGGTGAAGATCACCATGACACTTGCAGAAGGTAGAAGATAATAATAAAAGATAGGCCCTTCGCAGAGGGAAGCAGAGGTTGCCATGCACTTTCATGGTTGGATGCACAAATTCTTAATGCAAAAGAACGTCACTTTATATTGCCCCTTGTGATATGAACCTTTATTATGCAGTCCGTCGCTTTTATTACTTCCACATCACAAGATCATATAAAGCTTATTTCTCCCACACTAATCATACATATTTAGAGCAATTTTTATTGCTTTGCACCGATGAGAACTTACTTGAAGGATCTTACTCAATCCTTAGGTAGATATGGTGGACTCTCATGGCAAAACTGGTTTAAGGGTATTTGGAAGCACAAGTAGTATCTCTACTTGGTGCTGAGAATTTGGCTACCATGAGGGGGAAAGGCAAGATCAACATGTTGGATCATCCATGACAACATACTTTATCTCAGATATAAGAAAACATAACCCATTACGTTGTCTTCCTTGTCCAACATCAACTCTTTAGCATGTCATATTTTGATGAGTGCTCCCAATCATAAAAGATGTCAATAATATTATATTTATATGTGAAACCTCTCTTTCCTTATTACTTCCTATTAATTGCAATGATGACCAAAGCTATGTCTGCCAACTCCCAACAACTTTTAATCATCACACTCTTTCTATGTGAAGTCATTACTATCAATAAGATCGATATGAACTTTTGTTTCTTCTTATTATTTTTCTCTTTTCTTTTATTCCTTTAGGATCATGGCAAAATAATCAAGCCCTTGACTCAACACTAATCTTTATTATATAGCTCACGGACTCGATTACATAGAGAGATCATAAAGCAAAACTTAAAACTAGATAATGCCATAAACTTTATTCTACTAGATCAAAATACTACTAATGGGATCGAACTAAGGAAAACGGTAAAGAGAGGATTTGTGATTGTGATACGATACCGGGGCACCTCCCCCAAGCTTGGCAGTTGCCAAGGGGAGTGCCCATACCCATGTTATTATATCTCCTTGGTTGGTGAAGAAGGAGGTGATGGATAGTTGCACATCGAGCGTAAGAGGTCCTCTAGCTTGCGAATAATGCCCTTGAGTGCAAAGATATGCTCCTTCAACAAAATATTTTCACTTGTGAGATACTTGTTTTGAATACGAGTTAACTCAATCATCTGGAAAGCTTCGATCTTAGTTGGGGTAAGAAGGTTGTGATCAAGTTGAAGGATGTCTTCTGTTGCCGGAGCTTGGTTCTCCGTGGCCTTCTTGATCCCTTCATCCTTGTTGATCTCCATGGGTTCTTCCCTCTTCAGCTCTATCTTCATTAGCCAGACATCTTTGTCACCGTTGTTGGAGGAGGGGGATGACATGATGCCTGGCCTTGACAACCCTGACAGAGAACAGCCCAAAACAAGAACAGAGGATATTTGCATGATACGGGAGTCAAAACCTTCGGGAGAATATATAGTGAATTTTTACTGACCGAAATACGTATCATGCAAGAAAACGGAGTCCGGAAGGCACACGAGGAGCTCACGAGGTAGGGGGCGCGCCCAGGGGGTAGGGTGCGCCCTCCACCCTCGTGGGGCCCTCGTGTCCTTCCCGGAATGCTACTTAATTTTCTATTTTTCTAAATATTCCAAAACGGAGAAATATTGCCTTAAAAATTGTTTTGGAGTCGGTTTACTTACCGTACCACATACCTATTACTTTTCGGAGTCTGAAACGTTCTGGAAAGTGTCCCTTATGTATTCCTCCAGGGTTACGGTTTCAATAATGTTGGTTTCAACATTTATGGGATTACCTGAGATATAATGTTTAATTCTCTGACCGTTTACCACCTTCGGATTTGTGCCTTCGAAGTTGTTGATTTTTATGGCACCGGAATGATAGACCTCCTCGATAACATAGGGGCCTTCCCATTTAGAGAGAAGTTTTCCTGCAAAAAATCTTAAATGAGAGTTGTATAGCAATACATAATCACCTACATTAAACTCACACTTTTGTATCCTTTTGTCATGCCATCTTTTAACCTTTTCTTTAAACAACTTGGCATTTTCATAAGCTTGGGTTCTCCATTCATCAAGTGAGCTAATATCAAATAACCTCTTTTCACCGGCAAGTTTAAAATCATAGTTGAGCTCTTTAATAGCCCAATATGCCTTATGTTCTAGTTCGAGAGGTAAGTGACATGCTTTTCCATATACCATTTTATACGGAGACATACCCATAGGATTTTTATATGCAGTCCTATTGACAGTTTCTTGGACCAATTCTTTCTAGACCTATTGACAGTCTTTTGCAAAATTAATTTGAGTTCTCTATTACTCAATTCTACTTGACCACTAGACTCTGGGTGATACGGAGATGCAATTCTATGATCGACGTCATATTTAGCAAGCATTTTACGGAAAGCACCATGAATAAAATGTGAACCACCATCAGTCATTAAATATCTAGGGACTCCAAACCTCGGAAAAATAACTTCTTTAAGCATTTTAATAGAAGTGTTATGATCAGCACTACTAGTTGGAATAGCTTCTACCCACTTAGTTGTTGGGGAACGTAGCAGAATTTTAAAATTTTCTACACATCACCAAGATCAATCTATGGAGTCATCTAGCAATGAGGGAGAGGGGAGTGCATCTACATACCCTTGTAGATCGCGAGCGGAAGCGTTCAAGAGAACGGGGTTGATGGAGTCATACTCGTCGTGATCCAAATCACCGATGACCGAGCGCCGAACGGACGGCACCTCCGCGTTCAACACACGTACGGTTGGGGAAGACGTCTTCTCCTTCTTGATCCAGCAAGGGGAAGGAGAGGTTGATGGAGATCCAGCAGCACGACGGCGTGGTGGTGGAAGCAACGGTGATCTCGGCAGGGCTTCGCCAAGCTCCAATGAGAGGGAGAGGTGTTACAAGGGGAGAGGGAGGCGCCAGGGACTTGGGTGCGGCTGCCCTCCCCCCACTATATATAGGGCCCCTAGGGGGGCGCCGGCCCTAGGAGATCCCATCTCCAAGGGGGGGCGGCGGCCAAGGGGGGACTTGCCCCCCAAGTCAGGTGGGGCGCCCCCACCCCTAGGGTTTCCAACCCTAGGCGCAGGGGGAGGCCCATGGGGGCGCACCAGCCCACCAGGGGCTGGTTCCCCTCCCACTTCAGCCCATGGGGCCCTCCGGTATAGGTGGCCCCACCCGGTGGACCCCCGAGACCTTTCCGGTGGTCCCGGTACAATACCGATTACCCCTGAAACTTTCCTGATGGCCGAAACTAGACTTCCTATATATAAATCTTCACCTCCGGACCATTCCGGAACTCCTCGTGATGTCCGGGATCTCATCTGGTACTCTGAACAACTTTCGGGTTACCGCATACTAATATCTCTAGAACCCTAGCGTCACTGAACCTTAACTGTGTAGACCCTACGGGTTCGGGAGACACGCGGACATGACCGAGACGACTCTCTGGTCAATAACCAACAGCGGGATCTGGATACCCATATTGGCTCCCACATGTTCCACGATGATCTCATCGGATGAACCACGATGTCGAGGATTCAATCAATCCCGTATTCAATTCCCTTTGTCAATCGGTACGTTACTTGCCCAAGATTCGATCGTCGGTATCCCAATACCTCATTCAATCTCGTTACCAGCATGTCACTTTACTCATACCATAATGCATGATCCCGTGACCAAACACTTGGTCACACTGAGCTCATTATGATGATGCATTACCGAGTGGGCCCAGAGATACCTCCCCGTCATACGGAGTGACAAATTCCAGTCTCGATCCGTGTCAACCCAATAGATACTTTCGGGGATACCTGTAGTATACCTTTATAGTCACCCAGTTACGTTGTGACGTTTGGTACACCCAAAGCACTCCTATGGCATCCGGGAGTTACACGATCTCATGGTCTAAGGAAATGATACTTGACATTGGAAAAGCTCTAGCAAACGAACTACACGATCTTGTGCTATGCTTAGGATTGGGTCTTGTCCATCATATCATTCTCCTAATGATGTGATCCCGTTATCAATGACATCCAATGTCCATAGTCAGGAAGCCATGACTATCTGTTGATCAACAAGCTAGTTAACTAGAGGCTCACTAGGGACATGTTATGGTCTATGTATTCACACATGTATTATGATTTCCGGATAACACAATTATAGCATGAATAATAGACAATTATCATGAACAAGGAAATATAATAATAATCATTTTATTATTGCCTCTAGGGCATATTTCCAACAGTCTCCCACTTGCACTAGAGTCAATAATCTAGTTACATTGTGATGAATCGAACACCCATAGAGTTCTGGTGTTGATCATGTTTTGCTCGCGGAAGAGGTTTAGTCAACGGATCTGCGACATTCAGATCCATATGTACTTTGCAAATATATATGTCTCCATCTTGAACATTTTCACGAATGGAGTTGAAGCGACGCTTGATGTGCCTGGTCTTCTTGTGAAACCTGGGCTCCTTGGCAAGGGCAATAGCTCCAGTGTTGTCACAGAAGAGAGTGATCGGCCCCGACGCATTGGGTATGACTCCTAGGTCGGTGATGAACTCCTTCATCCAGATTGCTTCATGAGCTACCTCCGAGGCTGCCATGTACTCCGCTTCACATGTAGATCCCGCCACGACGCTTTGCTTGCAACTGCACCAGCTTACTGCCCCACCATTCAAAATATACACGTATCCGGTTTGTGACTTAGAGTCATCCAGATCTGTGTCGAAGCTAGCGTCGATGTAACCCTTTACAGCGAGCTCCTCGTCACCTCCATATACGAGAAATATATCCTTAGTCCTTTTCAGGTACTTCAGGATGTTCTTGACCGCTGTCCAGTGTTCCATGCCGGGATAACTTTGGTACCTTCCTACCAAACTTACGGTAAGGTTTACATCAGGTCTGGTACACAGCATGGCATACATGATAGACCCTATGGCTGAGGCATAGGGGATGACACTCATCTTTTCTCTATCTTCTGCCGTGGTCGGACATTGAGCTGAGCTCAATTTCACACCTTGCAACACAGGCAAGAACCCCTTCTTGGACTGATCCATATTGAACTTCTTCAATATCTTATCAATGTATGTGCTTTGTGAAAGACCTATGAGGTGTATCTATCTATCTCTATAGATCTTGATGCCTAATATGTAAGCAGCTTCTCCAAGGTCCTTCATTGAAAAACACTTATTCAAGTAGGCCTTAATACTGTCCAAAAGTTCTATATCATTTCCCATCAAAAGTATGGCATCCACATATAATATGAGAAATGCTACAGAGCTCCCACTCACTTTCTTGTAAACGCAGGCTTCTCCATAAGTCTGCATAAACCCAAATGCTTTGATCATTTCATTAAAGTGAATGTTCCAACTCCGAGATGCTTGCACCAGCCCATAGATGGAGCGCTGGAGCTTGCATACTTTGTTAGCATTCTTAGGATCGACAAAACCTTCCGGCTGCATCATATACAATTCTTCCTTAAGAAAGTCGTTAAGGAATGCCGTTTTGACGTCCATTTGCCATATCTCATAATCATAGTATGCGGCAATTGCTAACATGATTCGGACGGACTTCAGCTTCGCTACGGGTGAGAAGGTCTCATCGTAGTCAACCCCTTGAACTTGTCGATAACCCTTAGTGACAAGTCGAGCCTTATAGATGGTAACATTACCATCCACATCCGTCTTCTTCTTAAAAATCCATTTATTCTCTATCGCTCGCCGATCATCGGGCAAGTCTGTCAAAGTCCATACTTTGTTTTCATACATGGATCCTATCTCGGATTGCATGGCTTCAAGCCATTTGTTGGAATCTGGGCCCGCCATTGCTTCTTCATAGTTCGAAGGTTCACCGTTGTCTAACAACATGATTTCCAGGACAGCGTGTCCTTGTGGACCTTCGAAGTTCAGTAGCAACTTGATCCGAAGTACCTTGATCATTATCATTAACTTCCTCTCTAGTCGGTGCAGGCACCACAGGAACATCTTCCTGAGCTGCGCTAGTTTCCGGTTCAAGAGGCAGTACTTCATCGAGTTCTACTTTCCTCCCACTTACTTCTCTCGAGAGAAACTCTTTCTCCAAAAGGACCCGTTCTTGGCAACAAAGATCTTGCCTTCGGATCTGAGGTAAAAGGTATACCCAATGGTTTCCTTAGGGTATCCTATGAAGACGCATTTTTCCAACTTGGGTTCGAGCTTTTCAGGTTGAAGTTTCTTGACATAAGCATCACATCCCCAAACTTTTAGAAACGACAGCTTAGGTTTCTTCCCAAACCATAATTCATAAGGTGTCGTCTCAACGGATTTAGACGGTGCCCTATTTAAAGTGAATGTAGCTATCTCTAGAGCGTTTCCCCAAAATGATAGCAGTAGATCAGTGAGTGAGATCATAGATCGCACCATATCCAATAGAGTGCGGTTACGATGTTCAGACACACTGTTACGCTGAGGTGTTCCAGGCGGCGTGAGTTGTGAAATGATTCCACATTTCCGTAAGTGCGTACCAAATTCATGACTTAAATATTCTCCCCCATGATCTGATCGTAAGAATTTTATCTTTCGGTCACGTTGATTCTCTACCTCATTCTGAAATTCCTTGAACTTTTCAAAGGTCTCAGACTTGTGTTTCATCAAATAGACATACCCATATCTACTTAAGTCATCAGTGAGAGTGAGAACATAACGATAGCCACCGCGAGCCTCAACGCTCATTGGACCGCACACATCAGTATGTATAATTTCCAATAAGTTGGTTGCTTGATCCATTGTTCCGGAGAACGGAATCTTGGTCATTTTACCCATGAGGCATGGTTCGCACGTGTCAAATGATTCGAAATCAAGAGACTCCAAAAGTCCATCTGTATGGAGCTTCTTCATGCGTTTGACACCGATGTGACCAAGGCGGCAGTGCCACAGATATGTGGGACTATCATTATCAATCTTACATCTTTTGGTATTCACACTATGAATATGTGTAACATCACGTTCGAGATTCATTAAGAATAAACCATTGACCAGCGGGGCATGACCATAAAACATATATCTTATATAAATAGAACAACCATTATTCTCGGATTTAAATGAGTAGCCATCTCGTATTAAACGAGATCCAGATACAATATTCATGCTCAAAGCTGGCACTAAATAACAATTATTGAGGTTTAAAACTAATCCCGTAGGTAAATGTAGAGGTAGCGTGCTGACGGCGATCACATCGACCTTGGAACCATTCCCGACGCGCATCGTCACCTCGTCCTTCGCCAGTCTCCGCTTATTCCGCAGCTCCTGTTTTGAGTTACAAATATGAGCAACCGCACCGGTATCAAATACCCAGGAGCTACTACCAGTACTGGTAAGGTACACATCAATTACATGTATATCACATATACCTTTAGTGTTGTCGGCCTTCTTGTCCGCTAAGTATTTGGGGCAGTTCCGCTTCCAGTGTACCTTTCCCTTGCAATAAAAGCACTCAGTCTTAGGTTTGGGTCCATTCTTTGGCTTCTTCCCAGCAACTGATTTACCGGCCGCGGCAACTCCCTTGCCGTCCTTCTTAAAGTTCTTATTACCCTTGCCTTTCTTGAAACTAGTGGTTTTATTGACCATCAACACTTGATGTTCCTTTTTGATTTCCACCTCCGCTGATTTCAGCATTGAAAATACTTCAAGAATAGTTTTCACCATCCCCTGCATATTGTAGTTCATCACAAAGCTCTTGTAGCTAGGTGGGAGCGACTGAAGGATTCTGTCAATGACCGCCTCGTCCGGGAGGTTAATGTCCAGCTGGGACAAGCGGTTGTGCAACCCAGACATTTTGAGTATGTGCTCACTGACAGAACTATTTTCCTCCATCTTACAACTGTAGAACTTGTCGGAGACTTCATATCTCTCGACCCGGGCATGAGCTTGGAAAACCATTTTCAGCTCTTCGAACATCTCATATGCTCCATGTTGCTCAAAACGCTTTTGGAGCCCCAGTTCTAAGCTGTAAAGCATGCCGCACTGAACGAGGGAGTAATCATCAGCACGCGACTGCCAAGCGTTCATAACGTCTTGGTTCTCTGGGATGGGTGCTTCACCTAGCGGTGCTTCTAGGACATATGCTTTCTTGGTAGCTATGAGGATGATCCTCAGGTTCCGGACCCAGTCTGTATAGTTGCTGCCATCATCTTTTAGCTTGGTTTTCTCTAGGAACGCGTTGAATTTGAGGTTGACATGAGCGTTGTCCATTTGATCTACAAGACATTTTGCAAAGGTTTTTAGACTAAGTTCATGATAATTAAGTTCATCTAATCAAATTATTTAATGAACTCCCACTCAGACAGACATCCCTCTAGTCATCTAAGTGATACATGATCCGAGTCAACTAGGCCGTGTCCGATCATCACGTGAGACAGACTAGTCATCATCGTGAACATCTTCATGTTGATCGTATCTTCTATACGACTCATGTTCGACCTTTCGGTCTTCCATGTTCCGAAGCCATGTTTGTACATGCTAGGCTCGTCAAGTCAACGTAAGTGTATTGCGTGTGTAAATCTGGCTTACACCCGTTGTATTCGAACGTTAGAATCTATCACACCCGATCATCACGTGGTGCTTCGAAACAACGAACCTTCGCAACAGTGCACAGTTAGGGGAACACTTTCTTGAAATTATTGTGAGGGATCATCTTATTTAAGCTACCGTCGTTCTAAGCAAATAAGATGTAAAACATGATAAACATCACATGCAATCAAATAGTGACATGATATGGCCAATATCATTTTGCTCCTTTTGATCTCCATCTTCGGGGCGCCATGATCATCATCGTCACCGGCATGACACCATGATCTCCATCATCATGATCTCCATCATCGTGTCTTCATGAAGTTGTCTCGTCATCTATTACTTCTACTACTATGGCTAACGGTTTAGCAATAAAGTAAAGTAATTACATGACGTTTATGTTGGCACACATGTCATAAATAAATTAAGACAACTCCTATGGCTCCTGCTGGTTGTCATACTCATCGACATGCAAGTCGTGATTCCTATTACAAGAACATGATCAATCTCATACATCACATATATCATTCATCACATCCTTTTGGCCATATCACATCACATGGCACATGCTGCAAAAACAAGTTGACGTCCTCTAATTGTTGTTGCAAGTTTTTACGTGGCTGCTATAGGTTTCTAGCAAGAACGTTTCTTACCTACGCCAAAACCACAATGTGATATGCCAATTTCTATTTACCCTTCATAAGGACCCTTTTCATCGAATCCGATCCGACTAAAGTGGGAGAGACAGACACCCGCTAGCCACCTTATGCAACTAGTGCATGTCAGTCGGTGGAACCAGTCTCACGTAAGCGTACGTGTAAGGTCGGTCCGGGCCGCTTCATCCCACAATGCCGCCGAATCAAGATAAGACTAGTAACGGCAAGTAAATTGACAAAATCAACGCCCACAACAACTTGTGTTCTACTCGTGCATAGAAACTACGCATAGACCTAGCTCATGATGCCACTGTTGGGGAACGTAGCAGAATTTTAAAATTTTCTACGCATCACCAAGATCAATCTATGGATTCATCTAGCAACGAGGGAGAGGGGAGTGCATCTACATACCCTTGTAGATAGCGAGCTGAAGCGTTCAAGAGAACGGGGTTGATGGAGTCGTACTAGTCGTGATCCAAATCACCGATGACCGAGCGCCGAACGGACGGCACCTCCGCGTTCAACACACGTACGGTTGGGGAAGACGTCTCCTCCTTCTTGATCCAGCAAGGGGAAGGAGAGGTTGATGGAGATCCAGCAGCATGACGGCGTGGTGCTGGAAGCAGCGGTGATCTCGGCAGGGCTTCGCCAAGCTCCAATGAGAGGGAGAGGTGTTACGAGGGGAGAGGGAGGCGCCATGGACTTGGGTGCGGCTGCCCTCCCTCCCCCCCACTATATATAGGGCCCCTAGGGGGGGGCGCCGGCCCTAGGAGATCCCATCTCCAAGGGGGGGCAAGGGGGGACTTGCCCCCCAAGTCAAGTGGGGCGCCCCCACCCCTAGGGTTTCCAACCCTAGGTGCAGGGGGAGGCCCATGGGGGCGCACCAGCCCACCTGGGGCTGGTTCCCCTCCCACTTCAGCCCATGGGGCCCTCCGGGATAGGTGGCCCCACCCGGTGGACCCCCGGGACCCATCCGGTGGTCCCGGTACAATACCGATTACCCCCGAAACTTTCCCGATGGCCGAAACTGGACTTCATATATATAAATCTTTACCTCCGGACCATTCTGGAACTCCTCGTGATGTCCGGGATCTCATCCGGGACTCCGAACAACTTTCGGGTTACCGCATACTAATATCTCTACAACCCTAGCGTCACCGAACCTTAAGTGTGTAGACCCTACGGGTTCGGGAGACACGCAGACATGACCGAGATGACTCTCCGGTCAATAACCAACAACGGGATCTGGATACCCATGTTGGCTCCCACATGTTCCATGATGATCTCATCGGATGAACCACGATGTCGAGGATTCAATCAATCCCGTATTCAATTCCCTTTGTCAATCGGTACGTTACTTGCCCGAGATTCGATCGTCGGTATCCCAATACCTTGTTCAATCTCGTTACCGGCGAGTCACTTTACTCGTACCATAATGCATGATCCCATGACCAAACACTTGGTCACATTGAGCTCATTATGATGATGCATTACCGAGTGGGCCCAGAGATACCTCTCCGTCATACGGAGTGACAAATTCCAGTCTCGATCCGTGTCAACCCAACAGATACTTTCGGGGATACCTGTAGTATACCTTCATAGTCACCAAGTTACGTTGTGACGTTTGGTACACCCAAAGCACTCCTACGGCATCCGGGAGTTACATGATCTCATGGTCTAAGGAAATGATACTTGACATTGGAAAAGCTCTAGCAAACGAACTACATGATCTTGTGCTATGCTTAGGATTGGGTCTTGTCCATCATATCATTCTCCTAATGATGTGATCCCGTTATCAATGACATCTAATGTCCATAGTCAGGAAACCATGACTATCTGTTGATCAACGAGCTAGTTAACTAGAGGCTCACTAGGGACATGTTATGGTCTATGTATTCACACATGTATTATGATTTCCGGATAACACAATTATAGTATGAATAATAGAAAATTATCATGAACAAGGAAATATAATAATAATCATTTTATTATTGCCTCTAGGGCATATTTCCAACATTAGTAACATAATCAAAAACAACCAAAATATGTGTATATCCATTAGAGGCAGGAAAAGGTCCCATACAATCAAAGCCCCAAACATCAAAAGGTTCAATAACAAGTGAATAGTTCATAGGCATTTCTTGACGTCTACTAATATTACCAATTCTTTGACATTCATCACAAGATAGGACAAACTTACGGGCATCCTTGAAGAGAGTAGGCCAATAAAAACCGGATTGCAATACCTTATGTGCAGTTCTATCTCCCGCGTGGTGTCCTCCATAAGTTTCGGAGTGGCACTTGCGTAGGATCTGTTCCTGTTCATGCTCAGGTACACAACATCTAATAACACCATCTACTCCTTCTTTATAAAGATGTGGGTCATCCCAAAAGTAATGTCTCAAATCATAGAAGAACTTTTTCTTTTGTTGGTATGTGAAGCTAGGTGGTATAAATTTAGCAACAATGTAATTAGCATAATCAGCATACCAAGGGGTACTACGAGAAGTACTTATGACATTTAATTGTTCATCAGGAAAGCTATCATCAATAGGTAGTGGGTCATCAAGAACATTCTCTAACCTAGATAAATTGTCTACAACGGGGTTCTCAGCTCCTTTTCTATCAACAATATGCAAATCAAATTCTTGTAGCAAGAGAACGCATCTAATAAGTCTAGGTTTAGCATCTTTCTTCTCCATAAGATATTTAATAGCAGCATGATCAGTGTGGATAGTTACTTTAGAATCAACAATATAAGGTCTGAACTTATCACAAGCAAATACAACTGCTAAAAGTTCTTTCTCAGTAGTAGCATAATTTCTTTGAGCATTGTCTAGAGTCTTACTAGAATAATGGATAACATTTAATTTCTTATCAACTCTTTGCCCTAGAACAGCACCTACAGCATAATCGCTAGCATCACACATAATTTCAAAGGGTAAATTCCAATCAGGTGGCTGAACAATAGGTGCAGAGACTAATGCTTTCTTAAGTATTTCAAATGCTTCTACACAATCATCATCAAAGACAAATGGTATATCTTTTTGTAATAATTTTGCAGAGGCTGAGAAATTTTTGAGAAGTCCTTAATGAACCTCCTATAAAATCCAGCGTGACCAAGGAAACTTCTTATACCTTTGATGTCCTTGGGACATGGCATCTTTTCAATAGCATCAACCTTGGATTTATCATCTTCAATACCTCTTTCAGAAACTTTATGCCCCAAGACAATACCTTCATTAACCATAAAGTGGCACTTTTCCCAATTCAAGACAAGATTAGTTTCTTCACATCTCTGCAAAACTCGATAAAGATTGCTCAAGCAATCATCAAAAGAAGATCCATAGACGGAATATATCCATCATGCATCTTTGAAAGGTAGCAGGTGCATTACATAAACCAAAAGGCATACGTCTATAAGCAAAAGTACCAAAAGGGCATGTAAAAGTAGTCTTTGATTGATCTTTAGCCGACACAGGTATTTGAGAGAAACCAGAATAACCATCTAGAAAGCAATAATGTGTATGTTTGCATAATCTTTCTAGCATTTGATCTATAAAAGGTAAGGGGTAATGATCTTTCTTAGTAGCCTTATTTAATTTGCGGAAATCAATTACCATCCTATAACCTGTAATAATTCTTTGTGGAATCAATTCATCTTTATCATTAGGAACAACAGTAATACCTCCCTTCTTAGGGACACAATGAACAGGACTTACCCACTGACTATCGGCAACGGGATAAATTATACCTGCCTCCAGAAGCTTTAGTATTTCTTTTCTTACCACTTCTTTCATTTTTGGATTCAGACGTCGTTGAGGATCACGAACTGGTTTGGCATCTGCTTCCAAATTTATTTTATGTTGACATAGAGTGGGACTAATGCCCTTAAGATCATCAAGAGTATATCCAATAGCAGCACGGTGCTTCTTCAAAGTTTTCAATAATATTTCTTCTTCATGCTCTGAAAGGTTAGCACTAATAATAACAGGATATATCTTCTTTTCATCAAGATAAGCATATTTAAGATTACCAGGCAACGGTTTAAGCTCAAACATGGGATCACCCTTAGGTAGAGGGGGATCCCCTAGGATTTCAACAGGCAAATTGTGTTTCAGAATAGGTTCCTGTTTAAAGAATACTTCATCTATTTCCCTTCTTTCATTCATAAACA
Source organism: Triticum urartu (assembly GCF_003073215.2). Lineage (NCBI taxonomy): Eukaryota > Viridiplantae > Streptophyta > Magnoliopsida > Poales > Poaceae > Triticum > Triticum urartu. The sequence continues at coordinate 59,912,249 of NC_053022.1, read as the reverse complement.
TATCATTCTCATGGTCTAGCAAATATTGTTCTAAAGGATCACTAGGAGGTACGGCAATAGAAGCAAGACCAATAATTTCATCCTTACTAGGCAATTATTCTTCACGGTGTTGTTTACTAAATTTAGAGAAATTAAACTCATGAGTCATATCATCTAAGCCGACAGTAACAACATCCCTTGTGCAATCTATGGTAGCATTAACAATATTTAAGAAGGGTCTACCAAATATAATGGGACAAAAGCTATCTTGTGGGGAACCAAGAACAAGAAAATCAGCAGGATATTTAGTTTTCCCACACAAGACTTCAATATCTCTAACAATTCCCATTGGTGAAATAGTATCTCTATTAGCAAGTTTAATAGTAACATCAATTTCTTCTAACTCAACAGGTGCAATGTCATGCATAATTTCTTTGTATAGGTCAATAGGTATTGCACTAGCACTAGCACCCATATCACATAAGCCATGATAACAATGATCTCCTATTTTAACAGAAATAAAAGGCATGCCTACCACAGGTCTAGGTTTATCTGTATCACGGGGTTTAGCAATTCTAGCAGTTTCATTACAGAAGTAAATAACATGCCCATCTATATTATCAGACAAGAGATCTTTAACAATAGCAATATTAGGTTCTACTTTAACTTGCTCAGGAGGTGTATATGTTTTAATATTGCTTTTACGAACCACAGTTGAAGCTTTAGCATGACCCTTTATCCTAACAGGGAAAGGTGGTTTCTCAACATAACAAGTAGGAACAATAGGATCATTATAAGTGACCGTCTTTTCTTCAACTTTAATAGGTGGAGCTACTTTTAATTCTATGGGAGGATGATATTTAAACCACTTCTCCTTAGGGAGATCAACATAAGTAGCAAAAGATTCACAGGAAGAAGCTACTATCTCAGAATCAAGTCCATATTTAGTGCTAAACTTACGGAAAATATCGGTATCCATAAAAGATTTAACACAATCAAACTTAGGTGTCATACCTGACTCCTTACCTTTGCTGAGATCCCAATCTTCATAGTTGCGTTTAATTCTATCCAATAAATGCCATCTAAATACAATAGTCTTCATCATAAAAGAGCCAGCACAAGAGGTATCGAGCATGGTGCGATTATTTTCAGAAAGCCGAGCATAAAATTTTTGAAGAATTGTTTCTCTTGGGAGCTCATGATTGGGGCATGAATATAACATTGATTTAAGCCTCCCCCAAGCTTGAGCGATGCTTTCTCCTTCGCGAGGCCAAAAATTATATATATAATTGCAATCACGATGAACAAGATGCATAGGGTAATACTTTTGATGAAATTCCAATTTCAATCTTCTATAGTTCCATGATCTCGTATCATCACATAACCTATACCATATCAATGCGTCTCCCTTCAAAGATAAAGGGAAGACCTTCTTCTTAGCAACATCATCGGGTATACCTGCAAGCTTAAATAATCCACAAACTTCATCCACATATATTAGGTGTTCATCAGGATGCTTTGTTCCATCTCCTGTAAAAGGATTAGCTAGCAGTTTTTCTATCATACCCGAAGGATACTCATAAGGAATTTGATTTTCAATAGGTTCAGTAGGTTAAGGAGCAACTCTTTGCTCTACTGGTTGGGGTGAAGATACCCCGAACAAGCCCCTTAGAGGATTACTTTCCATAGTAACAAGTGATAGTAAACTTCAGCACACTATATAAATTTTTCCTTACCAAATTCCACCTACCAAAGGCGCTTCACTCCTCGGCAACGGCACTAGAAAAGAGTCTTGATGACCCACAAGTATAGGGGATCTATCATAGTCCTTTCGATAAGTAAAGAGTGTCGAACCCAACGAGGAGCAGAAGGAAATGATAAGCGGTTTTCAGCAAGGTATTCTCTGCAAGTACTGAAATAAGTGGTAATAGATAGTTTTGTGATAAGATAATTTGTAACGAGCAACAAGTAACAAAAGTAAATAAAGTGCAGCAAGGTGGCCCAATCCTTTTTGTAGCAAAGGACAAGCCTGGACAAACTCTTATATAAGGAAAAGCGCTCCCAAGGACACCTGGGAATATCGTCAAGCTAGTTTTCATCACGTCCGTATGATTCGCGTTCGGTACTTTGATAATTTGACATGTGGGTGGACCAGTGCTTGGGTGCTGTTCTTACTTGAACAAGCATCCCACTTATGATTAACCTCTATTGCAAGCATCCACAACTACAACAAAAGTATTAAGGTAAACCTAACCATAGCATGAAACGTATGGATCCAAATCAGCTCCTTATGAAGCAACGCATAAACTAGGGTTTAAGCTTCTGTCACTCTAGCAACCCATCATCTACTTATTACTTCCCAATGCCTTCCTCTAGGCCAAAATAATGGTGAAGTGTTATGTAGTCGACGTTCACATAACACCACTTGAGGCTAGACAACATACATCTCATCAAAATATCGAACGAATACCAAATTCACATGACTACTAATAGCAAGACTTCTCCCTTGTCCTCAGGAACAAACGTAACTACTCATAAAGCATATTCATGTTCATAATCAGAGGAGTAATAATATGCATAAAGGATCTGAACATATGATCTTCCACCAATTAAACCAACTAGCATCAACTACAAGGAGTAATTAACACTACTAGCAACCTACTAGCACCAATCCCGGACTTGAATTCAAGAATTGGATACAAGAGATGAACTAGGGTTTTGAGATGAGATGGTGCTGATGAAGATGTTGATGGAGATTGCCCTCTCCCGATGAGAGGAGCGTTGGCGATGACGATGGCGATGATTTCCCCCTCCGGGAGGGAAGTTTCCCCGGCAGAACAGCTCTGCCGGAGCTCTAGATTGGATCCGCCAAGGTTCTGCCTCGTGGCGGCGGAGTTTCATCCCGAAAGGTTGCTTGCTATTTTTTTTCTCGACGAAAGACTTCATATAGGAGAAGATGGTCATCGGAGAGCCACCAGGGGGCCCACGAGGTAGGGGGGCACGCCCTAGGGGGGGCGCCCCCACCCTCGTGGAAAGGGTGTGGGCCCCCTGGTCTTCATCTTTGGCGAGGATTTTTCATTATTTATTATAAGGTATTCCGTGGAGTTTCAGGACTTTTGGACTTGTGCAGAATAGGTCTCTAATATTTGCCCTTTTTCCAGCCCAGAATTCCAGCTGCCGGCATTCTCCCTCCTTATGTAAACCTAGTAAAATAAGAGATAATAGCCATAAGTATTGTGACATAATGTGAAATAACAGCCCATAATGCAATAAATATCGATATAAAAGCATGATGCAAAATGGACGTATCAATTTATTAAAGAAGAGTTGTATATGATGCAACAAGAAAGTTTTGTCAATCCTAAAGGTGCTAACAAAATATGCAAGCTCCAGCGATCCATCTATGGACTGGTGCAAGCATCTCGGAGTTGGAATATACGTTTTGATAAGTTGATCAAAGCATATAGTTTTATACGGACTTGTGGTGAAGCCTATATTTACAAGAAAGTGAGTGGGAGCACTACATCATTTCTGATAAATATATGTGAATGGCATATTATTGATCGGAGATAATGTAGAATTATTCTGCAAAGCAAAAAGGAATGTTTGAAAGGAGTTTTTCAAAGAAAGACCTCGGTGAAGCTGCTTACATATTGAGTATCAAGATCTATAGAGGTAGATCAAGACGCTTGATAAGTTTTTCAATGAGTACATACCTTGACAAGATTTTGAAGTAGTTCAAAATGGAACAGTCAAAGAAGGAGTTCTTGCCTGTGTTACAAGGTGTGAAGTTGAATAAGACTCAAAACCCGACCACGGCAGAAGATAGAGAGAGAATGAAAGTCATTCCCTATGCCTCAGCCATAGGTTCTATAAAGTATGCCATGCTGTGTACCAGACCTATTGTATACCCTGCCCTGAGTTTGGCAAGGGAGTACAATAGTGATCTAGGAGTAGATCACTGGACATTGGTCAAAATTGTCCTTAGTGGAATCAGGATATGTTTCTCAATTATGGAGGTGACAAAAGGTTCATCGTAAAGGGTTACGTCGATGCAAGTTTTGACACTGATCCAGATGACTCAAAGTCTCAATCTGGATACATATTGAAAGTGGGAGCAATTAGCTAGAGTAGCTCCGTGCAGAGCATTGTTGACATAGAAATTCGCAAAATACATCGGATCTGAATGTGGAAGACCCGTTGACTAAACTTCCCTCACAAGCAAAACATGATCACACCTTAGTACTCTTTGGGTATTAATCACATAGCGATGTGAACTAGATTATTGACTCTAGTAAACCCTTTGGGTGTTGGTCACATGACGATGTGAACTATGGGTGTTAATCACATGGTAATGTGAACTATTGGTGTTAAATCACATGGCGATGTGAACTAGATTATTGACTCTAGTGCAAGTGGGAGACTGAAGGAAATATGCCCTAAAGGCAATAATAAAGTTATTATTTATTTCCTTATATCATGATAAATGTTTATTATTCATGCTAGAATTGTATTAACCGGAAACATAATACATGTGTGAATACATAGACAAACAGTATGTCACTAGTATGCCTCTACTTGACTAGCTCGTTGAATCAAATATGGTTAAGTTTCCTAGCCATAGACATGAGTTGTCATTTGATTAACGGGGTCACATCATTAGAGAATGATGTGATTGACTTGACCCATTCCGTTAGCTTAGCACTCGATTGTTTAGTATGTTGCTACTGCTTTCTTCATGACTTATACATGTTCCTATGACTATGAGATTATGCAACTCCCGTTTACCGGAGGAACACTTTGTGTGCTACCCAAACGTCACAACGTAACTGGGTGATTATAAAGCTGCTCTACAGGTGTTTCCAAAGGTACTTGTTGGGTTGGCGTATTTCGAGATTAGGATTTGTCACTCCGATTGTCGGAGAGGTATATCTGGGCCCACTCAGTAATGCATATCACTATATGAAGGAAATATGCCCTAGAGGCAATAATAAAGTTATTATTTATTTCCTTATATCATGATAAATGTTTATTATTCATGCTAGAATTGTATTAACCGGAAACATAATACATGTGTGAATAAATAGACAAACAGAGTGTCACTAGTATGCCTCTACTTGACTAGCTCGTTAATCGAAGATTGTTATGTTTCCTAACCATGAACAAAAGAGTTGTTATTTGACTAACGGGATCACATCATTAGAAGAATGATGTGATTGACATGACCCATTCCATTAGCTTAGCACCCGATCGTTTAGTATGTTGCTATTGCTTTCTTCATGACTTATACATGTTCCTATGACTATGAGATTATGCAACTCCCGTTTGCCGGAGGAGCACTTTGTGTGCTACCAAACGTCACAACGTAACTGGGTGATTATAAAGGAGCTCTACAGGTGTCTCCAAAGATCACACTCTCCCCTCTCGTTGCTATGCATCACCATGATCTTGCGTGTGCGTAGGAAATTTTTGAAATTACTACGTTCCCCAACACTATAAGCCTTGCAAGCATTGTAACTAATGAGTTAGTTGCGAGATGATGTATTATGGAACGAGTAAAGAGACTTGCCGGTAACGAGATTGAACTAGGTATTGAGATACTGACGATCGAATCTCGGGCAAGTAACATACCGATGACAAAGGGAACAACGTATGTTGTTATGCGGTCTGACCGATAAAGATCTTCGTAGAATATGTGGGAGCCAATATGAGCATCCAGGTTCCGCTATTGGTTATTGACCGGAGACGTGTCTCGGTCATGTCTACATTGTTCTCGAACCCGTAGGGTCCGCACGCTTAAGGTTTCGATGACAGTTATATTATGAGTTTTGATGTACCGAAGGAGTTTGGAGTCCCGGATGAGATCGGGGACATGACGAGGAGTCTCGAAATGGTCGAGACGTAAAGATCGATATATTGGACGACTATATTCGGACATCGGAAAGGTTCCGAGTGATTCGGGTATTTTCGGAGGTGCCGGGGAGTTACAGGAATACGAGGAAGAAGCAATGGGCCTTAATGGGCCATAGTGGAAAGGACCAGGAGGTGGCGCGCGTCCCTCCCAAGCCCAGTCCGAATTGGACAAGGGGTTTGGGGCGCGGCCCCTCTCTCCCTTCCTTCCCCCCTTTCCCCCCTTCTCCTAGTTGGACTAGGAAAGGAGGAAACCTACTCCAACTAGGAGTAGGAATCCTACTCCCTGGCGCGCCCCTCCTAGGGCTGGCCTCCTCCCCCTTGCTCCTTTATATACGGGGGCAGGGGGGCACCTCTAGACACACAAGTTGATCTTCGTGATCGTTCTCTTAGCCGTGTGCGGTGCCCCCCTCCACCATAATCCTCGATAATATTGTAGCGATGCTTAGGCGAAGCCCTGCGACAGTAGAACATCAAGATCGTCACCACGCCGTCGTGCTGATAGAACTCTTCCCGACACTTTGCTGGATAGGAGTCCGGGGATCGTCATTGAGCTGAACGTGTGCTAGAACTCGGAGGTGCCGTAGTTTCGGTGCTTGATCGGTCGGGCCGTGAAGACGTACGACTACATCAATCGCGTTGTCATAACGCTTCCGCTGTCGGTCTACAAGGGTACGTAGATCACACTCTCCCCTCTTGTTGCTACGCATCACCATGATCTTGCGTGTGCGTAGGAAATTTTTGAAATTACTACGTTCCCCAACAGTGGTATCAGAGCCTAGGTTTTATGTGTTGATGTTATATGCACGAGTAGAACACAAGTGAGTTGTGGGCGATATAAGTCATACTGCTTACCAGCATGTCATAATTTGGTTCGGCGGTATTGTTGGATGAAGCGGCCCGGACCGACATTACGCGTACGCTTACGCGAGACTGGTTCTACCGACGTGCTTTGCACACAGGTGGCTGGCGGGTGTCAGTTTCTCCAACTTTAGTTGAACCGAGTGTGGCTACGCCCGGTCCTTGCGAAGGTTAAAACAACACCAACTTGACAAACTATCGTTGTGGTTTTTGATGCGTAGGTAAGATTGGTTCTTGCTTAAGCCCGTAGCAACCACGTAAAACTTGCAACAACAAAGTAGAGGACGTCTAACTTGTTTTTGCAGGGCATGTTGTGATGTGATATGGTCAAGACGTGATGAGATATAAGTTGTTGTATGAGATGATCATGTTTTGTTGAAGTTATCGGCAACTGGAAAAAGCCTTATGGTTATCTCTCAATTGCATAAGATGCAAGCGCCAAATAATTGCTTTACTTTATCGCTATGCGATAGCAATAGTTGCAAGAGCAATTGTTGGTGAGACAACCATGTGACGACACATTGATATAGATCAAGATGATGGAGATCATGGTGTCATGCCGGTGACGATAGAGATCATGACAGTACTTTGGAGATGGAGATCAAAGGCGCAAGATGATGATGGCCATATCATGTCACATATTTTTGATTGCATATGATGTTTATCTTTTTATACATCTTATTTTGCTTAGTTTGACGGTAGCATTTTAAGATGATCTCTCACTAATTATCAAGAAGTGTTCTCCTGAGTATGCACCATTGCGAAAGTTCTTCGTGCTGAGACACCACGTGATGATTGGGTGTGATAGGCTCTACGTTCAAATACAACGGGTGCAAAACAGTTGCACACGCGGAATACTCAGGTTATACTTGACGAGCCAAGCATATACAGATATGGCCTCGGAACACGGAGACCGAAAGGTCGAGCGTGAATCATATAGTAGATATGATCAACATAGTGATGTTCACCATTGAAACTACTCCATCTCACGTGATGATCGGACATGGTTTAGTTGATTTGGATCACGTGATCACTTAGAAGATTAGAGGGATGTCTTTCTAAGTGGGAGTTCTTAAGTAATATGATTAATTAAACTTTAAATTTATCATGAACTTAGTCCTGGTAGTATTTTCCAAATTATGTTGTAGATCAATAGCTCGCCTTGTTGCTTCCCTGTGTTTATTTTGATATGTTCCTAGAGAAAATTGTGTTGAAAAATGTTAGTAGCAATGATGCAGATTGGATCCGTGATATGAGGTTTATCCTCATTGCTGCACAGAAGAATTATGTCCTTGATGCACCGCTAGGTGACAGACCTATTGCAGGAGCAGATGCAGACGTTATGAACGTTTGTCTAGCTCAATATGATGACTACTTGATAGTTTAGTGCACCATGCTTAACGGCTTAGAATCGGGACTTCAAAGACGTTTTGAACGTCATGGAACATATGAGATGTTCCAGGAGTTGAAGTTAATATTTCAAGCAAATACCCGAGTTGAGAGATATGAAGTTTCCAACAAGCTCTATAGCTAAACGATGGAGGAGAATCGCTCAACTAGTGAGCATGTGCTCAGATTGTCTAGGTACTACAATTGCTTGAATCAAGTGGGAGTTAATCTTCCAGATAAAATAGTGATTAACAGAATTCTCTAGTCACCATCACCAAGTTAGTAGAACTTCGTGATGAACTATGATATGCAAGGGATAACAGAAACAATTCCCAAGCTCTTCGTAATGCTGAAATTGACGAAGGTAGAAACCGAGAAAAAAAACATCAAGTGTTGATGGTAGACAAGACCACTAGTTTCAAGAAAAGGGCAGAGGGAAGAAGGGGAACTTCAAGAAGAACAGCAAGTAAGTTGCTGCTCAAGTGAAGAAGCCCAAGTCTGGTCCTAAGCCTGAGACTAAGTGCTTCTACTGCAAAGGGACTGGTCACTGGAAGCGAAACTACCCCAAGTGATTGGCGGATAAGAAGGATGGCAAAGTGAACATAAGTATATTTGATATACATGTTATTGATGTGTAGTTTACTAGTGTTTATAGAAACCCTCAGTATTTGATACTAGTTCAGTTGCTAAGATTAGTAACTCGAAACGGGAGTTGCAGAATAAACAGAGACTAGTTAAGGGTGAAGTGACGATGTGTGTTGGAAGTGGTTCCAAGATTGATATGATCATCATCACACACTCCCTATACTTTTGGGATTAGTGTTGAACCTGAATAAGTGTTATTTGGTGTTTGCGTTGAGCTTGAATATGATTTGATCATGTTTGTTGTAATACGGTTATTCATTTAAGTAAGAGAATAAATTGTTGTTCTGTTTACATGAATAAAACCTTATATGGTTACACACCCAACGAAAATAGTTCGTTGGATCTCGATCGTAGTGATACACATAATCATAATATTGAAACCAAAAGATGCAAAGTTAATAATGATAGTGCAACTTATTTGTGGCACTGCCGTTTAGGTCATATTGGTGTAAAGCGCATGAAGAAACTCCATGCTAATGGGCTTTTGGAATCACTTGATTATGAATCAGTTGATGCTTGCGAACCATGTCTCATGGGCAAGATGACTAAGACTCTGTTCTACGGAACAATGGAGCGAGCAACAGATTTGTTGGAAATCATACATACTGATGTATGTGGTACGATGAATATTGAGGCTCACGACAAGTATCATTATTTTCTAATCTTCACAGATGATTTGAGCAGATATGAGTATATCTACTTGATGAAACATAAGTCTGAAACATTTGAAAAGTTCAAAGAATTTCAGAGTGAAGTGAAAAATCATCGTAACAAGAAAATAAAGTTTCTACAATCTGATCGTAGAGAAGAGTATTTGAGTTACGAGTTTGGCCTTCAGTTAAAAACAATGTGAAATAGTTTCACTACTCACGCCATCTGGAACACCACAATGTAATGGTGTGTCCGAACGTCATAACCGTACTTTATTAGATATGGTGCGATCTATGATGTCTCTTACCGATCTACCACTATCGTTTTGGGGTTATGCATTAGAGACAGCTGCATTCACGTTAAATAGGGCACCATCTAAATCCGTTGAAACGACACCGTATGAACTATGGTTTGGCAAGAAACCTAAGCTGTCATTTCTTAAAGTTTGAGGTTGCAATGCTTATGTGAAAAAGTTTCAACCTGATAAGCTCAAACCCAAATCGGAGAAGTGCGTCTTCATAGGATACCCAAAAGTAAATGTTGGGTACACCTTCTATCACAGATCTGAAGGCAAGATATTCGTTGCTTTGAATGGATCCTTTCTAGAGAAGGAATTTCTCTCGAAAGAAGTGAGTGGGAGGAAAGTAGAACTTGATAAGGTAATTGCACCTTCTCCCTTATTGGAAAGTAGTTCATCACAGAAATCTGTTCCTGTGACTACTACACCAATTCGTGAGGAAGCTAATGATGATGATCATGTAACTTCAGATCAAGTTACTACCAAACCTCGTAGGTAAACCAGAGTGAGATCCACATCAGAGTGGCACAGTAATCCTGTTCTGGAAGTCATGTTACTTGACCATGACGAGCCTACGAACTATGAGGAAGCGATGATGAGCCCAGATTCCGCGAAATGGCTTGAGGCCATGAAATCTGAGATGAGATCCATGTATGAGAACAAAGTATGGACTTTGATTGACTTGCTCAATGATCGGCGAGCCATTGAGATTAAATGGATCTTCAAGAGGAATACGGACGCTGATAGTAGTGTTACTATCTACAAAGCTAGAATTGTCGCAAAAAGGTTTTCGACAAGTTCAAGGTGTTGACTACGATGAGAGTTTCTCATTCGTATCTATGCTTAAGTTTGTCCGAATCATGTTAGCAATTGCCGCATTTTATGAAATCCGGCAAATGGATAAACAAAACTGCATTCCTTAATGGATTTATTAAAGAAGAGTTGTATATGATACAACCAGAAGGTTTTTTCAATCCTAAAGGTGCTAACAAAATGTGCAAGGTCCAGCGATCCATCTATGGACTGGTGCAAGCATCTCGGAGTTGGAATATACGCTTTGATGAGATGATCAAAGCATATAGCTTTATACAGACTTGCAGTGAAGCCTGTATTCACAAGAAAGTGAGTGGGAGCACTACAACATTTCTGATAAGTATATGTGAATGACATATTGTTGATCGGAAATAATGTAGAATTATTCTGCAAAGCATAAAGGAGTGTTTTGAAAGAAGTTTTTCAAAGAAAGACCTCGGTGAAGCTGCTTACATATTGAGCATCAAGATCTATAGAGATAGATCAAAACGCTTGATAAGTTTTTTCAACGAGTACATACCTTGACAAAATTTTGAAGTAGTTCAAAATGGAACAGTCAAAGAAAGAATTCTTGACTGTGTTACAAGGTGTGAAATTGAGTAAGACTCAAAGCCCGACCACGATAGAAAATAGAAAGAGAATGAAAGTCATTCCCTATGCCTTGGCCATAGGTTCTATAAAGTATGCCATGTTATGTACCAGACCTATTGTATACCCTACACTAATTTTGGCAAGGGAGTACAATAGTGATCTAGGAGTAGATCACTGGACAGCGGTCAAAATTATCCTTAGTGGAATAAGGATATGTTTCTCGATTATGGAGGTGACAAAAGGTTCGTCATAAAAAGTTACGTCGATGCAAGTTTTGACATAGATCTGGATGACTCTAAATCTCGATCTAGATACATATTGAAAGTGGGAGCAATTAGCTAGAGTAGCTCCGTGCAGAGCATTGTAGACATAGAATTCGCAAAATACTTACGGATCTGTATGTGACAGACCCGTTGACTAAAATTATCTCACAAGCAAAACATGATCACACCTTAGTACTCTTTGGGTGTTAATCACATAAATGATGTGAACTAGATAACTGACTCTAGTGAACCCTTTGGGTATAGGTCACATGACGATGTGAACTATGGATGTTAATCACATGGTGATGTGAACTATTAGTGTCGAATCACGTGGCGATGTGAACTAGAGATTATTGACTCTAGTGCAAGTGGGAGACTGAAGGAAATATGCCCTAGAGGCAATAATAAAGTTATTATTTATTTCCTTATATCATGATAAATGTTTATTATTCATGCTAGAATTGTATTAAACGGAAACATAATACATGTGTGAATACATAGACAAACAGAGTGTCACTAGTATGCCTCTACTTGACTAGCTCGTTAATCAAAGATGGTTATGTTTCCTAACCATGAACAAAGAGTTGTTATTTGATTAACGGGATCACATCATTAGAGAATGATGTGATTGACATGACCCATTCCATTAGCTTAGCACCCGACGTTTAGTATGTTGCTATTGCTTTCTTCATGACTTATACATGTTCCTATGACTATGAGATTATGCAACTCCCGTTTGCCGGAGGAACACTTTGTGTGCTACCAAACGTCACAACGTAACTGGGTGATTATAAAGGAGCTCTACAGGTGTCTCCAAAGGTACATGTTGGGTTGGCGTATTTCGAGATTAAGATTTGTCACTCCGTTTGTCGGAGAGGTATCTCTGGGCCCTCTCGGTAATGCACATCACATAAGCCTTGCAGGCATTGCAACTAATGAGTTAGTTGCGAGATGATGTATTACGAAACGAGTAAAGAGACTTGCCGGTAACGAGATTGAACTAGGTATTGAGATACCAACGATCGAATCTCGGGCAAGTAACATATCGATGACAAAGGGAACAACGTATGTTGTTATGCGGTCTGACCGATAAAGATCTTCGTAGAATATGTGGGAGCCAATATGAGCATCCAGGTTCCGCTATTGGTTATTGACCGGAGACGTGTCTCGGTCATGTCTACATTTTTCTCGAACCCATAGGGTCCGCACGCTTAAGGTTTCGATGATAGTTATATTATGAGTTTATGAGTTTTGATGTACCGAAGGAGTTCGGAGTCCCGGATGAGATCGGAGACATGACGAGGATTCTCGAAATGGTCGAGGCATAAAGATCGATATATTGGACGACTATATTCGGACATCGGAAAGGTTCCGAGTGATTCGGGTATTTTCGGAGGTGCCGGGGAGTTACAGGAATACGAGGAAGAAGCAATGGGCCTTAATGGGCCATAGTGGAAAGGACTAGGAGGTGGCGCGCGCCCCTCCCAAGCCCAGTCCGAATTGGACAAGGGGTTTGGGGCGCGGCCCCTCTCTCCCTTCCTTCCCCTCTTCCCCCCTTTCCCCCCTTCTCCTAGTTGGACTAGGAAAGGAGGAAACCTACTCCAACTAGGAGTAGGAATCCTACTCCCTGGCGCGCCCCTCCTAGGGCTGGCCTCCTCCCCCTTGATCCTTTATATACGGGGGCAGGGGGCACCTCTAGACACACAAGTTGATCTTCGTGATCGTTCTCTTAGCCGTGTGCGGTGCCCCCCTCCACCATAATCCTCGATAATATTGTAGCGGTGCTTAGGCGAAGCCCTGCGACAGTAGAACATGAAGATCGTCACCACGCCGTCGTGCTGACGGAACTCTTCCCCGACACTTTGCTGGATCGGAGTCCGGGGATCATCATCGAGCTGAACGTGTGCTAGAACTCGGAGGTGCCGTAGTTTCGGTGCTTGATCGGTCGGGCCGTGAAGACGTACGACTACATCAATCGCGTTGTCATAACGCTTCCGTTGTCGGTCTACGAGGGTACGTAGATCACACTCTCCCCTCTCGTTGCTATGCATCACCATGATCTTGCGTGTGCGTAGGAAATTTTTGAAATTACTACGTTCCCCAACACTATAAGCCTTGCAAGCATTGTAACTAATGAGTTAGTTGCGAGATGATGTATTATGGAACGAGTAAAGAGACTTGCCGGTAACGAGATTGAACTAGGTATTGAGATACTGACGATCGAATCTCGGGCAAGTAACATACCGATGACAAAGGAACAACGTATGTTGTTATGCGGTTTGACCGATAAAGATCTTCGTAGAATATGTGGGAGCCAATATGAGCATCCAGGTTCCGCTATTGGTTATTGACCGGAGACGTGTCTCGGTCATGTCTACATTGTTCTCGAACCCGTAGGGTCCGCACGCTTAAAGTTCGATGACGATTATATTATGAGTTTATGTGTTTTGATGTACCAAAGGTAGTTTGGAGTCCCGTATGAGATCAGGGACATGACGAGGAGCCTCGAAATGGTCAAGACGTAAAGATCAATATAATGGATGACTATATTCGGACATCGGAAAGGTTCCTAGTGATTCGGGTATTTTTCGGGGTACCGGAGAGTTACGGGAATTCGTATTGGGCCTTAATGGGCCATACGGGAAAGGAGAAAAAGGCCTCAAAGGGTGGTCGCACCCCTCCCCATGGACTGTCCCGAATTGGACTAGGAAGGGGGGGCGCCCCCTTCCTTCCTTCTTCTTTTTCCTTCCCTTCTCCTACTCCAACAAGGAAAGGAGGAGTCCTACTCCCGGTGGGAGTAGGACTCCCCCCTTGGCGCGCCCTCCTTGGCCGGCCGCCTCTCCCCCCTTGCTCCTTTATATACGGGGGCAGGGGGCACCTCTAGACACAACAATTGATTAAGTTGATCTTTTAGCCGTGTGCGGTGCCCCCCTCCACCATAGTCCACCTTGATAAAATTGTAGCGGTGCTTAGGCGAAGCCCTGCGCCAGTAGAACATCAATATCGTCACCACGCCGTCGTGCTGACGAAACTCTCCCTCAACACTCGGCTGGATCGGAGTTCGAGGGACGTCATCGGGCTGAACGTGTGCTGAACTCGGAGGTGTCGTACGTTCGGTACTTGATCGGTCGGATCATGAAGACGTACGACTACATCAACCGCGTTGTGCTAACGCTTCCGCTTTCGGTCTACGAGGGTACGTAGACAACACTCTCCCCTCTCGTTGCTATGCATCACCATGATCTTGCGTGTGCGTAGGATTTTTTTTGAAATTACTATGTTCCCCAACAAAAACAGCCGAGGCCTACGACACCGGGTGAGCGCAATTCTATGGGCGGTCGCTCTTGTCAAAACAATCGAGGCCTACGACACCGGATTCGAGATGGTTTGACCCAGGTGATCATGCCATGGTTACTTTGGCATCCCTAGTAGGCTCAGTTAGCTAGACGATCTGCTCCACATATGGTTCCCATGGGGCAACTTGGTGTTGAGGTAAGCTAACTGGATCCAACAGGTGAAAACCATGGGAGTTAACCACATAGCCTCATTTCAGGTTGGCTTACGCCAAGCTAGGAAAGACACATAACCCTTCCCGCGTCGGCCAACGTACACATGTTCGACCACTGACAATAGAACCACCACTAGGGAAAACCCTAGTAGTGGCGCGGGATAATTGCTAGTAGTAGCGTGGGGGGCTGCGCTACTGCTAGGGCGCTACAGCTAACTTTTAGCAGTAGCGCGGGTGCTACCCGCGCTACTGCTACTTCTAGTAGTAGTAGCGTTGTTGCCACCCGCGCTGCTACTACTTAGTTGTAGCGCGGGTCAGCGCCCCGCGCTACTACTAACTAATTCAAAATTAAAAAAATTAATTGCAGCCATGGCGGCTGCTTCTGCTCGGCGTCATCGTCCTCTCCATTCATGGCTACTACTAGTCCTGGAGGGGATGAAGTTTTTCGTGGTGATGGTGCTTCCCCACCCAACTTGTGCCCGCAGCTCTCGTCTACTGCTGCTACAAAAGAAGAGAAAATTATTAGAAAGGGAAGAGAGAGATAGAGAGCACTAGGAGGAGTAACTCACCGGTGGCTGCCGGAGTTGGTGCCGATGCCCGAAACCCTAGATGGAGCTCGGGGACCTGCTGCTGCTTGTCGTGGGACCCTTGACCCGGCGAGGAGGTGCAAGTGGTTGTGTCCATGCATGGATCTGGCCGCCGCCATGTGGACGACGCTCTGCTGGTTTCCCTCTCCTTCCAACAGCGGAGAAGGAGGAGGATGGAGGGGGAGGGGAGGGGTCTGCGAGAGGAGGTCGCCGGATTTGTGAGTGGTGCCGAGGTGCGAGGCCGGCAGTGGTGCTGGGCGAGGAATGGAATGGCGAGTGGGAGGAGAAGGGGAATCAGAAGAGTGTGGGTTTGGATTTGGGCCTCCGCGCGTAGGGGAAAGGGAGAGGAGGGGGAGGACGGGTGGGGAAAAGGTGGTGGGTGCGGATTAGCAGTAGCGCGGTACGTAAAACGCGCTGCTGCTAAGAAAGTAGCAGTAGCACGCTTTCGGTACAAGCGCTACTGCTAACTGGGACCAAAAGTGTGCCTGATTTGAAAATTAGCAGCAGCGACCTCAGAAAAACCGCGCTACTGCTACAGCTACAGCAGTAGCGCGGCTCGCGGCACCGCGCTGCTGCTAAATGGAGTTGGGTGGGCATTGTCGGTCGATATTTGTAGCAGCGCGAGTTACGCCGAGCGCGCTACTGCTAAGCACTTGTCAGTAGCGGGTTTTCTGCACCCGCGCTACTGCTAATTAGCAGCAGCGCTCCTTTTTGAGCCGCGCTGCTACTAAGATTCTGTGTATAGGGTTTTCCCTAGTAGTGAACCAACATAAGAAAAACACATGAGCCAACCACAAAGCCCCATTTTGGATTGGCTTATACTAAGCCAGGAAAGACACCTACCCCCATCCCTAGCACACACATGTCTGGGCACTGATAAGGGGTCCAACAGGTAGAAAAATACAGTAGTGAACCGCAAAGCCCCATATTGGGTTGGCTTGCGCTATGCCAGTAAAGGCATGTACGTCTCCTGCTATAGCATACATGCGTTAGGGCACCCAATGAGGGGCCAACATGCGGAGAACACATAGTTCAACCACAAAGCCCCATTTTAGGTGGGCTTTCCTGAAGCCAGTAAAGTGAGCCCAACTGGCAAAGAACACATGACTGGACTACAAAGACCGATTTGGGCTTATGTTGTGGAGTGACAATTTGTAAGCAAAATTTTTTATTATGAAATGTGAAATTGTCATCATTTGCATAACTATCAACAATTATATCTTATTTCTATTGTGTTTTTAGACCATGTATGTATTTGATGATAAACAGAAGCAAAATATTAGTTGCATCCATTAATTAAGAAGAACATAGTTGCTCAGGTAGTCACGGAAAAAGATGAAAAGTGACACAATCTACTGAGCGGCACACAGAAGATATTCCTCTCACACACCACCGTGAATGAAGCCTCGTCGAGGTAACACAAAAGACATCATCGTCATCCCTTCTCCTCGAGCCAGCGTCATCGCATCCCTGCTCTATGAGAAAGCGACTCTACCTCGCCGTAGATGACACCCAGCCCACTCCAAAGTGGCTAGGCGAAGCCACATGAAACTCCATGCCAATCAATCAACCACCCGCGACGGGCACACGTCACAAACTTCGATTCTGAAGGAGACCTACAAGAAAAAATATGCAGGGCTGGCAACATGGAAGATCAAAGCAGTACCATCTAATCATATCAATAAAAAATTCCTTTCTTTCTGGTACCCATTCGGAGAGGACTCCAAAGTTAAATGTGCTCAGCTTTGAGCAATTTCATGGTGGGTGATCAACTAGGAAGTTGTCCAGATGCGCACGAGTGAGGACAAAGTGCGCAGGAAAGATTAGAGTTGATCTGCAGGGCTAGTTTACATCCCGCCAGGAGTAACGACCAGTAACCAGTCGGTGTGTCCGGGGCATTAAAGCCACATGAAACTCCATCCAAATCAATCAACCACCGGCGACGGGCACATCACAAACTTCGATTATGAAGGAGACCCACGAGAAAAACTTTACAAGGTCCGCAACATGGATGATCACAACGGTACCACCCGGGACTCGTCATCGTTGCCACCCGGGCCCGCCGTTGTGGCTTCGACTTTGCACCAACGGATAACCCTAGGCGAACCTATGGACACAGAAGAAGAGCCGACTACCG
Organism: Triticum urartu; assembly: GCF_003073215.2. Taxonomy (NCBI): domain Eukaryota; kingdom Viridiplantae; phylum Streptophyta; class Magnoliopsida; order Poales; family Poaceae; genus Triticum; species Triticum urartu. The sequence goes on along the minus strand of NC_053022.1, from coordinate 59,894,617 downwards.
CAACCATTATGTGACCTCAACATCACTCACCCACCGTCGACGTTGTCATACATTGAACCGGTGCTTACTTACATTGACAATTGTGCTTGATTACCCAAAGCAAATGTCATTGTGAATAAAAAAGCATGTCTAGGATGAAAACCGTGCCGCTTATCGCTGATAAGAATGCCCATAGGCGTATCAAAGTCGAACCACGTGGACCTAGCCATGTCACAAACTGGATTACACTGGACACGCTGCAGGGTGCATGCCTATCACACTGTGTGTGTGGGCGCGCGCATGTAAACCCTAGACTGAAAATTGAAAATGCAGACACGACACGAGCCTGTTGTGCGCACACATTATGATGGCTTGTGTTTTTCATTCGAAACTGCTCTGCGCACACATTATGATGGCTGATTTTCACTTTTTCAGACGACACTTAGATCCAGCGGCTATACGAGCGCTGCTCATACCCATGTCATACATGGTTGGATGCGTCCAAAGATCGGCCGGATACTGTCGTCCCTATAACTTTTTCATTCAGCAAAAATCCATCCAAGAACAACGGCACTTTAAAATCGACCTTGATAGGCAGCAAGAGGCGTGAATTTATTATTGAGAAAAACTTGCAGGAGCAGGAGCATCTCCCTCCTTGGGGTTACATTCTTCTTTCTGCCTGAAAAGCAGCTCCATACACACATACACACACACAGGGCAGCCTCGCACTAGCTGCCGACTAATAGCAAGCCTTGCCACCAGCACAAGAAGAGAACAAGAGAGGCACAACAACAGAAAAGATTTTACTAGGGCTAATCGAGGTAACACTGCTGATTAACTAGCTAGCTAGAAACTACGTAGATCGAGCTCCGGGCGATCGAATCATCCATCGTGCGCGTCGTCCCTCCTTGCGATCACAGACCGTGGCGGTGGTGCCGGTGGTGGTGGTGAAGCGACCCGAGATGCATCGGGGCCGGGGCCGGGGCCGGAGACGGGGCGGACATCGGGGCGAACATGCCGGTCATGTTGAAGCCGAACGGCATGGACGGGCTCGGGGCCATGGGCGACGGCGACGCGAGGGCCGGGTGGGGCGGGCACTGGTAGCACTTGGCGAAGAGGCCGAAGGTGGACACCTGCTGCACGAAGTTGGTGATGCTGGCCCACCCGCCGAAGCCGAAGCCGACGACGAGCACCCACGCCACCACGAACGAGTTGATCACGTACGCCCCCGTCCAGCCTCCGGCGAACCGCGGCGGCCGCTCCACCGCGTTCTGCATTTTTGCATCCCTCGTCAGAGAAACATAAATTCATAGTAGTACTGTATTTACCATGACAAAACGGCATGGGAATGTGAGAATGGCGGTAATAATGATGTCACAGATGAAGGGGGCATCTGGTGCGTGGAGCTGACAGCCCCAAGCCCCCAAGCGCTCAAGTGGCGGAGTACTCTACTCTACTGCTGCTGCTGCTGCTTTTGTTGCTTTCTAGACATGGCGGCATCAGTGTCCGGACGGACAGAATTATGCGCAGACTGCCTGCGCGCCTGCTGCGTGCTCCATCCATCGATCGATGCCAATGGCTCCCCGACAGCAGATGATACAAAACCACGCTCGCGTTTCACCGCACTTTCCCCTCAACTTTGCGCTACTGTGCACGATGGTGAGTGGTGGGTGTACTTTTTTTGAAGTTATCATCGCTGGTGCTGAAAGGAATTGGCTGACACTCGATCACTTCACTGCTAAGCTAGCTGGATGCTTGCATGCTGCGGTTTTGTCTTGCATTCAGCGAGACATCATAACATGCTGCAGCAGGAGCAGCAGATACGCAGACAATGTATACTCCAACGGAGTGGATTATACTACAATAGTACTACTCAAACTACTGAAGTATTACTGTATTTTTTATGGAATGTTTTTGTGTCACCAGTTAACTGATCGATAGACATATCTGACAGCGACGAGCCAGCAATTGTGAAGGAGGCTAGTTTACATGAGTGACAGGTCATGTTCCCCCTAGTGTTCACAGTTTACACTGTGCGCAAGCAGATTCACTATTCACAGACATGTACTACATCATCTGCAGCAATGGCGACTAGCTAGCTAGCTGGTGCTGGGAGCAGCTGTAAGCATATGGAGCCCAGGTGTGTAGCCATGCACAAACAAAAACCCATGCATGCATGTCGATAAATCTCACCGGCATCTAGATCAATCCATCAATATCTCGTACTACAGTGTTTAGATTATTAGAAAAAAGAAAGTGATGCAAGCAAGGATAATATGACGAACCTCGCGGGACTGTGGTGAGCGGAAGGTGACCATGTGCGCCATGGCGGGGATGATGTAGACGGTGAAGCTGACGAGGAGGGAGCCGACGGCGGAGTTGATGGGGCCGAAGAAGGGGAAGATGATGGCGAGGAACCAGATGGGGATGACGACGGGGAGCCTGGCGGCGGCGCGCTTGCAGAGGCTGCGGCAGTCGTGGAGGCCGATGAGCTTCTCCCACACGAAGTAGAGCGGGGTGCAGGCGAAGCCGAAGGTGATGAACTGGTGGATGAGCATGAGGATGACGGCGGCGTCGCGCCAGGCGTCGCGCGGGAGCAGCGAGAGCGCGTTGGAGTGCGTGAGCAGCTCGTCGCCGAACGCCCAGTACGCCGCCGACGCCGACGGCAGCGTCAGGGTGAGCACGTACAGCGTCGCCAGCAGGTAGATGGCCTTGAACTTCTGCGGCCGCCACATCGCGTGCATCACCTCCCTGCACACACACACACACACACACAAACACGGATCAGACGGCGTACATTCTTGCCCGCGTGCTGTAAGATTCGTGCTATCCTCACTAGCTAGCGATGCATGTACAGTCTACCGCGACACGAACAAAGCGAGATGGAGATGGACTTGGACGTGGTTGGGCTTTGCTGTGACAAGGTAGCATGAACATGGCGACGGGGCCCAGGTGTCGGGGGCAGCTCGCTGTGCCACAGCAAGTGGACCCGCCTAGCTGATGTACTATCATGCATGCAATGGTGTTTTCTTTGTCGAGGGAAAATAGTACTGCTGCGCAAGAGATGCAAATGCAAATGGGCATGCATGCTGCGCTAGCTGTGGTGAAAAAAGCAGGGAGGGAGGCTTCAAAGCCTCAAAGCTCCAGCACTTTGCAGTAGCAAGCACCGGTACTCAGTCTTGCATTCAGCACTTTGCAGCACTACTCTGAAACAGTGTGGTTCTTTGCAGATGCCTGATGATGTTCCAAACTCCAACGTGAACACTGCTGGTACGAAAAAGTTGTACAAAATGAATAATCTTGTGCTAGACCTACAAGCTATACGTAGTACTACCATACGAACACTGTTGGTAGGAGTACGAATAATCTTGTGCTAAACCTACAAGCTGGCTGGTAGTACCACAAATATGAACCCTAAATTCTTTTTTGAGGGTAACGAAAATCGTAGATAGATATATTATCCTGCTAGCTCAGGTTTCAACTTTGTTTATGTTGAAAATTCAGAAACGTATATGTTCCGCTCCAGCATCCACGAGCATTGTGCTCGGTTGATGTGTGGGTAGCACGTGTGTGCTCTTGGGATATACTGCATGTACGCATATGGGCACCGTGCGTGCATGTCTAGGTCTAGGTGGTCCCCAGGTGACGCCCGTTGCTTATACACGGGACGGCCCCGCATGTCAGACGACATTCCCGTTGCACGTGACCCCGAGCTGGGCAGTAGTAGCGTGCACGCTCCGTGACCAGTGACCGTTACAACATTGTATATATACGACGGATAAACTAGATGATCAGCTTTGGAAAAAGATTAGGGCATGCAAGTGAAAAGTGAGCAAGTGGGACGATGGGGCGGGGTGGGGCGTGTCGGCTTACACGGTGACAGCGTGGCCCCCGAAGGTGTAGAGGATGTTGGTGGCGCCGGTGAAGTAGAGCATGATGGTGGTGGGGCCGGAGTGCTTGACGGCGTCGGCCTGGCCGTGCATGAGGGAGGCGACGGCGATGTACCAGGCGGTGTAGGTGGTCATGAGGAGGCCGAGGAAGGACCAGACGCGGTAGTTGTGGAAGGAGGGGATGAAGACGGTGGTGGCGCAGCAGGCGCCGAAGATGTAGGTCCACGTCCGCTTGTCCAGGTGGTCGTTCACGTAGTAGATGTTGCTGGCGCAGCCGATGAGCTGGATCACCGACCCGAACAGCAGGAACGTGCAGTTGAAGGCCAGCCCCACGTTCCGCCAGTGCCGGCCCAGCAGCCCGTCCAGCACCTCGAACCACTGCATGCATGCAAAGATCAGATCAACAATGGTGGTTGCTGCTAGCTTAGAGAGCTTGGAATCATGGGATGCAGCAGCGGCAATGGAGGGAGAGAGGGAGGAGGGAGGCGCGTGCGTACCTGGATGACGTGGTTGCGGAAGTCGACCTTGTCCTTCTCCTTGCGGGTGCGGTACTCGAGGTAGAGGATGCTGATGAGGTAGGCGGTCCAGCTGCCGAGGAGGCCGTAGAAGAGCTGGAACAGGATGCCGCTCACCATGCCCAGCTGCGCGAACGAGTAGGGCAGCGTCAGCAGGACCTGCGCGACCTGGTTCGACGCGCAGCTGAACCACGCGTCGTACGCCGACCCGCCGTGCCACAGCAGGCCGGACAACCGGGACTTGCCGTCGCCGCCGCCCTCCTGCCCGTCCTCCGCGTCCGCCTCGTAGCGGCTCAGCCCAGCGGGCGCCTTCTCGTCGGCGACGCTCGTCTCGGACGCCATCCTTCGTTGCTCTGGCTTGGCTCACTACCTGTCGCTTAGCACTACTGATCTTGGCGAGCTTTTCTTGCTCACAGGAGGTCACTTTAGCTACCTAGCTGGCCGTTGGTTTATAATGGTGGTGACTGGAGATAGGTTGGCGTGTGCAGGGGAGGGGGGAGAGGTCGTATATATATGCAGAGGCCGCCGGCCGGAGGCGCTGAGGAGGCAGCACTCCAGCAGCTCAGGCATAAAGAAAATAAAGCTAAGCCGGCTCCCGCCCCCACACGGCCTCACTTTTCTCTCTCTACATGTGCATTTTTCTGATAAAAGGAAAACAAAAGGCTCAAAAGGCGTGGGTGGTTTGTTGAAAAATCCTGAGGAAAGTGGTACCTGAGTGTGGGACATTCATGTCAGGGGAACACATGAAAGATGATTTGCGTGGTGGAGGTTGTGCGTTCTGAAGAAGGAAGGGAGATTGGGTTTTAGAGACTTGCACAGTTTTAATCTTGCTATGTTAGCAAAACAGCGCTGGCGACTAATCTAAAACCTAGACTCTTTGTGTGCGCAAGTTATGAGGGAAAAATATTACCCAGATGATGACATATTGAAAGCTGGACACAGAAAAGGCTCTTCTTATACTTGGTAGAGTATTGTTGCAGGTATTCAGACCTTTAAACGGGGTTGCATTTGGCGTGTTGAAAGTGGAGGTCAAATCGATATCTGGCAATGATCCATGGATTCCATCAAGTGTCACAGGGAAACTAATCACAAATAGGGGTGCAACAATGCTTTCAAAGGTTGATGAGTTAATAAACCCGTACACAAGCCAGTGGGATGAGGATCTAACTCGTGATGTTTTCTCTCCTGTCGATGTTCATAGGATATTACAAATCCCTTTGAACCATCACTTGACGGAAGACTTCGTGGCTTGGGATCAGGCACATTTTCCGTGCGATCAGCTTATCATAAGGAGTTTGAACATCAACATGGTGCACGGTGGGTGTGATATAATGGGCAAGGTACAAAAAATATTAACTCAGCTTGGAAGGATATGTGGAAGCTGAAAATACCAGGGAAGATAAAACATTTTGCATGGATATTTTTGCATGGCACCCTTCCATGCTTTGGTGTATTAGCAAATCGACACATCCCATGCTAAGCTCAATGTCCAGTTTGTTCAGTCGGGGCGGAAGACATTCAACACTGCTTATTTAAGTGCCGACAAGTGACGAAAATTTGGGAGCAACGGGGCTTCTTACAAGTCATATGGGAAGCTGTCGCCGAGGACGGATCAGGGTCTATTACGATGGAAATTCTATCAAAGCTTCAGGGGAATGATGCGGAGGTACCAACGAAGGAGCTTGCAGTTGTGGCAGCATGGTATATATGGTGGCAGCGCCGACAGATATTAAAGGGAGTCAAAGTCCAAACGCCGGAAAAAACTGCACTAGCCATCAAGGTTTTGACGACAAATTACCTCAGATCAACTATACCCAACGGTCCAATAAGGAAGAATGATCACATGTGGAGGAAACCAGGACATGGGATAGTGAAGATAAATGTTGATGCTTCCTTTCAGTATGAAACACTTTCAGGTGCTTGTGGTGTTGTGGCTCGTGATGACCGGGGTCATTTTATTGCGGTAGCAAAGTTGGTTTGTTCGAAACATAGTGGAGTTGACTCAGCTGAGCTAACTGCCATCAGAAACGGGTTGTACTTGGCAGCTCACATTGGATGCAACAATATAGAAGTTGAATCAGATTGTTCCTTCACGGTGGACTCGGTGAACCAATTTGATGATTACTTAGGCCCAGAGGTAGCTATCATCATAGAATGTAAACAACTTATGATGGACTTTGCGTCCATTTCCTTCAAACATTGCTATAGAGAGGCCAATCAGGTGGCAGATGGATTAGCAAAGAACTCTTTTACTACTAGACTCTCTAGTTCTTGGGATGATGAGATTCCCGATTTTATTTCTCATCTGCTTGTAAATGACATGTCTATTATTTAAGAAATAAAGTCTAGTTGCGGTCCAAAAATAAACACATGAAAGATGATGGTGCCTGAATGCATACTCTACATCAATCTTTCATGCTTCATTCGCCTAAGAGCAACTCTAGCAGAGTTGTCATCGTTATTATGTTGGTTTTGATGAAAGTATGCATTCTTGCGGAGTCGCCATCTTATCAGGAATCATCAAATTTTATGGAGCTATAGCAGAGTCGCCATACCCGCCTGGTCATCATTAAGGATGACAATTTTACTCATGGGTACGGGTACCCGCGGATACCGTACCCGTATGGGCAGGTTATGGGTGCAATTTTATACACATCGGTAGTACCAATTTTAAAAAGGAAATAATAGAATTCCACTTACTCGTTTCTTGGCTTTTGTTCACCGCTTCTCCCTTGCGACATGTGTCCCGCTTGACAGTGGTCTCGCTGGCTCCTCATCATATTCCCCTGCCTTATCCAAGCTCCACCCGACACTCCTTATCCCCCAAGTGCGCCTTGGTACACAGTACACACAGATCCTGAAAACAACCTTGCTGCAAATGATGGCGGAGATGCAATGGCGACAGATTGCAACATGGACCATGTTGCAATGGGTGATCGCGACATGGACCATGTTGCAATGGCCACATTGCAATGGGCGACAAAAGGCCGGCATCACACAAGTGGAGGTGAACGCAACCTGGACCATGTTGCAATGGTGACCGCGACATGCTCCCTGTTGCAATGAGCCGGCGGTCGAGACATAGTGTGAAATAAAGGAAAAGAAACAGCTTGTATTGCAAAGCGCTAAGCCCAACACGAGCCTTGTCGCAAAGGTTGACGCACCTCAGCGGCTCATGGTCGAGAGATGAGGCAGCTAGCTGTCTTGCGATCCGTCCAACAGCTGCCTGTGTAGTCGATCTTATATTATCATCACCAGAACAACGCGTACCGCTGCTCTTTCTAAAATCCTAATCACAATTTGTTGCTATTTACTCTCGTTAATCTTAATGTAAAGCTTGTCCCGCCGATCGCAAAAGAAATAAATAAGTCTATGTACACTATATTCTCTCCGTTGTGTATCCTCGTAGGCCTCTAGAGTGCAGTTGCCATCCCAAATGCGAGTATGCGACAAACGAATGTGCTCCACCCTCGCAAACCAAACCAGCATTCCCCCGCCCTTCTCGTTCCCGTTCCCGTGTCCCGTTGCAGCACCGGGTTCCGCATATACTCTAGTCTATCGTCACCCCTCCCAGCGCCGTGTATCGGTCGTGTGCGCGTGTGCGGTGCGAGGGCACGGCGCGGCATCGGACACCGTATAAGAAAACCCAACGGCGCGCGGGCACCGCACCTCAGGCGGTCGGGCTGCGCGCCGGCGTGGTCTGCGACGCCGCACGGGCGGCGGCCTCGGCCCCGGGTCTCGTCGCCGCCGCGTGCCCCGAGCAAAGAGACGCAGAGCTTCCGGCTCCGCGCCCGCGCCGGCAATCCGTGACAGCCGGTAATTTTTTTAGCCATTTTGCTACAGCGAACGCTGCTCAGCAAAAGGAATTACGGCGCGGCAAAGGGATCTCCGGAGGAGGATACGTGAGCGTGGGCTGTTGATCAGCCAAGAAAAGCATGTTGGTTTTTGCTGCCGCGGCGCGGCACCGCACGTGATGAGGCAAACGGCCTGTTTTGTTAAAGTGTGTGTGCTCTGCTGCAGGGTGCCCCTCCCGGGTTTTGCCGACGGTAAAGCGCTGGCCTGTGATCTGGATCCTGATACGGTGGTGGTTTTGTATGAGCGGAAGGCCGCCGCCAAGCGTTGTTGTATTCGTATGTGTTCGCTTGTTTATTCAGCCTCACATGAACTTTTCCTGCTCCCGCCGTTGAGAGAAGCAGACATTGATCTGAACGCCCACCAGGGGCTGCAATGAGTCTCTTCAAAGGTGGACTGGCGGATCCGAGGACCAGAAGGAGGCCGGGAGGACGGACACTGTCTGCCACCAACACCGTCAATACGTGGGTCATCAGTGTGTCAAGTTGTCTCTAGGTCGACCTCTGATGCGAGAAGGCTCCCGATCTTCACAAACTCAAAATAATTAGCCCAGCAAGCATGAGGTCTAAGAGCAACTCCAACGGATCGACCCAAACGGACGGCGATTTCGTCTGCCTTTTATCCGTTTGGATCGGCCGCTTGTTCGGCGTCCGTCCTGTTTTTCATATGGGTCGGCAGCACGCCCAACGCGCCGATCCATATGTGCAGGCGTGGCCGGCTGGCCGCCCAATTTTGCATTGCATTCAACGTATGGTGAAATAAAAATTTAACAAACAAAATAGTCCGCCCAAATAAATAGTATAGTTTACAGGCCAAATAAAAATAAAAATGTTTCACATAGTTTTGCAAACGAATAAAAAAAGATACATCTATTGGTTGCCAACACGAGTCCACATATGCTCAACCAAATCATTTTGCAGTTGCACGTGAGTTTCCCAATCACGCATGTCTTCATGAAACTGAGTGAACTGCTCAAATGTTGCCGCTACTCCATGCTCAGGCACAATATTCTCACCCTGAAACTGAAAGCCTTGATCGTACAGACGTTCCGGGCGCTCGTCTTCTACGATCATATTGTGCATGATCATACAAACAGTCATCACCTCCCATAGTTTCTGCGTGCTCCAAGTATTAGCAGGATACCGAACGATGCCCCATCGAGATTGCAAAACACCAAAGGCATGCTCGACATCCTTTCTAGCACTCTCTTGCTCTTGAGCAAATCTTTTCATTTTCTCTCCGACAGGGTTGAGTATTGTCTTGACAATAGTGGTCCATTGAGGATAGATACCGTCACCCAGATAATACCCTTTGTCGTAGGTGTGGCGGTTGACAGTAAAGTTCACCGGTGGGTTGTTGCCTTCGGCAAGCCTAGCAAACACCGGCGAGCGCTGAAGCACGTTGATATCATTGTGTGATCCAGCCATGCCAAAGAAAGAGTGCCAGATCGAGAGATCTTGAGACGCCACGGCCTCTAGTATGACAGTGCAAGCCCTGACATGTCCCTTATACTGCCCTTGCCAAGCAGAAGGGCAGTTCTTCCACTCCCAGTGCATGCAGTCTATACTGCCAAGCATCCCTGTGAAGCCCCTGCTAGCATTCATCACCAACAAACGGGCTGTATCTTCAGTTGTCGGCTCTCTCAAGTACTCAGGGCCAAACACAGCAATCACAGCCTTGCAGAACTTATACAGGGACTCTAGGCATGTAGACTCGCTCATACGGACGTACTCGTCAATGAGATCACCGGGCACTCCGTATGCAAGCATTCGGATGGCGGCAGTGCATTTCTGATAAGAGGAGAAACCAATCTTGCCGACGGCATCCTCTTTGCACTCGAAGTAGTCATCATAGCCGACCACTCTCTCTCTAATACGGTTGAAAACATGCCTACTCATACGGAACCGGTGGCGAAATTTGTGATGTTTGAACAACGGGTTTGTTGTATCAAAGTAGTCCTTCCAGAGAAGGAAATGCGCTCTCCCGGTTACGATTCAACGCTGGAAGGTAGCTCGGAGTGGAGCCACGGAACAACGGCCGCTGGTTGTTGAGGTGGTGATGGACCAACACGGCAGCCAATATCTCCTCCTCGTCGTCAGACGACGAATCGTCGGAGTCGCAAAGGAAATTGTGGAAAAAGAACTCGTCGGCGGAGTCCATTTTCGTACCTTGGCAAACTGTCGAACAGCTTGCGGGCGTCGAAGAAGGAGACGGACGGCGAGGGGAGACGCGGCGCCCACAGACCAGCTAGCTGCCCGGCCGACGTCTGACGAGTGTGACGGCGTCCGACGAGCGTGCCGGTCGTCTGTGGCTGGGGCGGCGAGGCGTCTACTTGGTCGCGGGGCGGCTGGGCGGTGGGGGAAACCGCGGACAAACGACAAGGAACTGAAGAAAAGGAAAAGAAAAGAAAATGAAGACGCTGCCCGACGAGAACACTGATGGCCTAAGTCTACCGCCACGGTCCGATCGCCGATGCGTGAGCTCCATGACAACACAGCCAAGAAGGTCACGATGCAAAGCAACGCCACCGTCGAGTCAGACGGACCAGAGTGTTCTCCTGGAGCCCTGTTTTTCGGGAGGGACTCCGCTGCATGAGGTCTCACACGTCCAAGATCCCATCCCCATGCCCTCCTCCACTTGACTCCCCTTGTCATCATCAGACTCCGCCGTTGGCCAAAGCAACTATGGCTGAGAGCGGTGTCGAGGATTGGGGAGGCTCCACCATGTCATCTGCTGCAATGGTAACATTTGGCGCAGTGGCGGCGGTGTGGCGTCGCGGAGGCGGCAAACGGTAGCACGACAACAAGTGATGGATCAAGATTCCTTGCGACATTGCGGGTCTTCTTTGACCTCATGTGTAGAGTCCCTGGCTTGTCAATCGTGTCAGTGTGAGGTGGTTAGGCGTAGTTAGCAGAGCCTTCATGGAGCTCACGACGGCTATCGTGACAATGGTGGTGCAAGTAGTGGCACATTGCGGCTCTCCTTTGACCTCATGTGTGGAGTCCCCGGCTTGTCAATCGTGCCAGTGTGAGGTGGTTAGGCGTAGTTAGCAGAGCATTCATGGATCTCACGACGGCTATCGTGACAATGATGGTGCAAGTAGTGGCACATTGCGGTCTGTGGGTGCCGGGGCCCATCCCGATCTACCACCAACGTTTACTTGTGTCGAAGGTGCAGGGCTGCTGCCTGCTGGGGCATCCTAAAGTAGGATTTTAGTGGTGTCAGCGGCATTCACCTCGTCTTTTGATCTGTGTCGTGTGTGCAGTGACGGGTGCCCATGCTTTCTCAAGCTGCTCTTGGAATGTATGCAATTTATATTAGCTGCATTTGTTTATTTGTTTCCTTGTAAGTCTGATCCTGATATGTCCATGGAATTGTTTTTTGCTATTCTACAAACAAATTTTGAGGTTGTTTTGAACTACGGACCGCCTCTATTGCCTCTAAGTATTCGAGTAGGTTTTAAGGATGTGGCCCCCTTCGGTCCAGTAAAACTCTAACTACATAACCCCGTATTGTCCATTTATCTTAAACCATAGCCCATTCGCCCCGATCCCCCAACCTAGGACGCCACGATAGATCTCCCGCGCCACACTTAAATCTCTCTGTCAGCGGCAGCATCTCCGGTCAGCGTCGCCATTCATGACAAGCGGGTTGGCACCCGCGTCGCGTCATACATGTAATGTGTGGTGCCGCCGTGCCGGCCACACCACCACCGAGCTCGGCGAACTCGTGTTGTATAATACCTGCATGGAACATGCCTTTGTGCCTTATTGTTGTTAGTTTATATCTTAGTGTACATCTAGATAGATCGAAACTATTTTGAATGTTAGTACTTCGCAATGCCTAGGTTTATTCCCTATATGAGAGTAGTTTATGATGCCTCCATGAGTGTATGCATATTAATTCCCCATGAAATGTCTATTAACTTTGCAATGCCTATGTTAACTTACACATTAATCTTTCTACGTTAAGCCCATTCTAATTATGACACCTATGCATCATTTTTAAGTATATAGCACATGAACATGTTGTTTACTTCATGCAACCATGGTTTTGTAGACACATTATTGCTATTACGACCTTTTGGGTACTGCAGAAATCACCTTTTTAAAGATTATTTTGTACATTGCCACTAAAATGTCAAATTGGTGACGTGAGTACGTGACTCCATTTTATTTGCACTGCACCAAAAGAGTGGAAGGGGCGCATGATGAGGACACTATACCTGTAACATTTGTAATTTACAATTTGCTAAGTTGACGTTAAATGCATGTTGCATTCTTAAAAAAAAGCTATGCATATTATAAGCATGATCATGTCGCCGCTTTTCATCGCTAACACGAGAATATTAGGTTTAGTTGAAGGAGTCACTTGAATGTGAAATCTCCATGATCACCAACCTCATTATCTCAAAAGTTTTCTCCCCATTGGCACAGACACATTGTAGATTTCAAAATTTTATTGCATATGCTAACCCTAGACACATTGTAGATTTTTAGCACATTGTTGCATATGTTTGAAAGTGCATTATATCGACTAGAGGGGGGTGAATAGGCGATTTTTATGAAAGTCTTCAAAACGTGGAAGTTATGAAGACAAACGATAGAAATAAACCTATTACCATGCAGCGGAAGGTAGACTACACTAAGCAAACCATAGTCAAGTATTCAATGGAGTGAAAGCACAATGACTAATAGCAGCAATGTAGTAAGGATCAGGTAGGAAGATATTATGAAGCCAAACAGAACACGCAGTCACTCAGTGAAGACAAAAGATAGTGCAATCATACAATGACTTCACAAGGACCAACAGTATGTAAAGGGAAGGGAAGGATGAAACCAGTGACTCGTTGAAGACAATGATTTGTTGGACCAGTTCCAGATGCTGTGACAACTGTACGTCTGGTTAGGGCGGCTAGGTATTTAAACCTGAGGACACACAGTCCCGGACACCCAGTCCTGAACACGCAGCTCAGGACACCCAGTTCTCACCGTATTCCCCTTGAGCTAAGGTCACACAGACCTCGCCCAATCACTCAGGTAAGTCTTCAAGGTAGACTCCCAAACCTTCACAGACTTCGTTCACCGGCAATCCACAATGTCTCTTGGATGCTCAGAACGCGACGCCTAACCGGCTGGAGGATTCACAGTCCTCAAGTGTAATAAGTCTTCAGATCACACATACAAGAAGACTTAAGTGATGCCTAATTCTCTTTGGCTCTGGGTGGTTAGCGCTTTATCCTCGCAAGGAATTCTCTCTCAAAGGCTTCGAGGTGGGTTGCTCTCAAACGACAAAAGCCGTACTCTAACTCTGAGCAGCCAACCATTTATGGTTGTAGGGGGTGGGCTATTTATAGCCACTAGGCAACCCAACCTGATTTGTCCGAAATGACCCTGGGTCACTAAGGAACTGACACGTGTTCCAACGGTCAAATTTCAAACTCACACGGCAACTTTACTTGGGCTACAAGCAAAGCTGACTTGTCCGACTCTGGACAAGATTCGCTCTCATAGTCTTCACTCAAAGACATAGGTTTTGGTTAAGCATCACTTCAGTCATTCTGACTGGTTCTCTTGGACCCCACTTAACAGTATGGTGGTTTCTATGACTCAACAAAGAAGAAAAAGAACTACGAAAGATCTAAGTCTTCGAGCTCTATAGGCTTCATGCGATGTCTTCTCTTGTCATAGTCTTCAATGTGAATATCTTCATATACCACCTTTGACATCAATGTCTTCATACATTTTTAGGGGTCATCTCTGGTAGGAAAACCGAATCAATGAGGGACTTCTACCTGTGTTATCCTGCAATTCTCACAAACACATTAGTCCCTCAACTAGGTTTGTCGTCAATACTCCAAAACCAACTAGGGGTGGCACTAGATGCACTTACAATCTCCCCCATTTTGGTGATTGATAACAAACTAGTTGAAGTTTTCAATGGGGAATATAATATGTGAAATTGTAAAGGATAAGGAATTGTCTTCATAAGTTGCAAGGGCTCCCCCTGAAGATGTGCATATAAGTAATTTGCTTTTGGAATGCACATGGCAGGTTGTGCTTGTGGAGATCCTCTTCAACTTATGATGACAATCCACTATGCATGTGAAGGTATGTGAAGATAATGACATGCATAATGGAAAATGTGTTGGGTTTCATAGTAATTTCAAAAAATTTCCTACGCACACGCAAGATCATGTGATGCATAGCAACGAGGGGGAGAGTGTTGTCTACGTACCCAACGCAGACCGACTGCGGAAGCGATGACACGACGTAGAGGAAGTAGTCGTACGTCTTCACGATCCAACCAATCAAGCACCGAAACTACGGCACCTCCGAGTTCGCGCACACGTTCAGCTCGATGACGATCCCCGGACTCCGATCCAGCAAAGTGTCGGGGAAGAGTTCCGTCAGCACGACGGCGTGGTGATGATCTTGATGTACTATAGCAGCAGGGCTTCGCCTAAACTCCGCTACAGTATTATCGAGGTATATAGTGGCAAGGGGCACCGCACACGGCTAAGGAATAGATCACGTGGATCAACTTGTGTGTCTAGAGGTGTCCCCTGCCTCCGTATATAAAGGAGTAGAAGGGGGGAGGCTGGCCGGCCAAGGAGGGAGGCGCAGGAGGAGTCCTACTCCTTCCGGGAGTAGGACTCCCCTCCAATCCTATTCCAACTAGGATTCCCCAAAGGGGGAAAGAGGGAGAGGGGGGGCCGGCCACCTTCTCCTAGTCCTAATAGGACTAGGGGAGGGGGAAGTGGCGCAGCCACCTTGGGCTGCCCCTTTCTCCTTTCCACTAAGGCCCATGAAGGCCCATATGGCTCCCGGGGGGTTCCGGCAACCTCCCAGTAACCCGGTAAAATCCCGATTTCACCCGAAACACTTCCGATGTCCAAACATAGGCTTCCAATATATCAATCTTTACGTCTCGACCATTTCGAGACTCCTCGTCATGTCCGTGATCACATCCGGGACTCCGAACAACCTTCGGTACATCAAAATGCATAAACTCATAATATAACTGTCATCGTAACCTTAAGCGTGCGGACCCTACGGGTTCGAGAATGATGTAGACATGACCGAGACATGTCTCCGGTCAATAACCAATAGCGGGACCTGGATGCCCATATTGGCTCCTACATATTCTACGAAGATCTTTATCGGTCAGACCGCATAACAACATACGTTGTTCCCTTTCTCATCGGTATGTTACTTGCCCGAGATTCGATCGTCGGTATCCAATACCTAGTTCAATCTCGTTACCGGCAAGTCTCTTTACTCGTTCTGTAATACATCATCCCGCAACTAACTCATTAGTTTCAATGCTTGCAAGGCTTAAGTGATGTGCATTACCGAGAGGGCCCAGAGATACCTCTCCGACAATCGGAGTGACAAATCCTAATCTCGAAATACGCCAACCCAACATCTACCTTTGGAGACACCTGTAATGCTCCTTTATAATCACCCAGTTACGTTGTGACGTTTGGTAGCACCCAAAGTGTTCCTCCGGCAAATGGGAGTTGCATAATCTCATAGTCATAGGAACATGTATAAGTCATGAAGAAAAACAATAGCAACATACTAAACGATCGGGTGCTAAGCTAATGGAATGGGTCATGTCAATCAGATCATTCAACTAATGATGTGACCTCGTTTAATCAAATAACAACTCATTGTTCATGGTTAGGAAACATAACCATCTACTAGTGACACTTTGTTTGTCTATGTATTCACACATGTATTATGTTTCCGGTTAATACAATTCTAGCATGAATAATAAACATTTATCATGATTATAAGGAAATAAATAATAACTTTATTATTGCCTCTAGGGCATATTTCCTTCAGTCTCTCACTTGCACTAGAGTCAATAATCTAGATTACACTGTAATGATTCTAACACCCATAGAGCCTTGGTGCTGATCATGTTTTGCTCATGGAAGAGGCTTAGTCAACGGGTCTGCAACATTCAGATCCGTATGTATCTTGCAAATCTCTATGTCTCCCACCTAGACTAGATCCCGGATGGAATTGAAGCGTCTCTTGATGTGTTTGGTCCTTTTGTGAAATCTGGATTCCTTTGCCAAGGCAATTGCGCCAGTATTGTCACAAAAGATTTTCATTGGACCCGATGCACTAGGTATGACACCTAGATCAGATATGAACTCCTTCATCCAGACTCCTTCGTTCGCTGCTTCCGAAGCAGCTATGTACTCCGCTTCACATGTAGATCCCGCTACGACGCTTTGTTTAGAACTGCACCAACTGACAGCTCCACCGTTTAATGTAAACACGTATCCGGTTTGCGATTTAGAATCGTCCGGATCAGTGTCAAAGCTTGCATCAACGTAACCTTTTACGGTGAGCTCTTTGTCACCTCCATATACGAGAAACATATCCTTAGTCCTTTTCAGGTATTTCAGGATGTTCTTGACCGCTGTCCAGTGATCCACTCCTGGATTACTTTGGTACCTCCCTGCTAAACTTATAGCAAGGCACACATCAGGTCTGGTACACAGCATTGCATACATGATAGAGAGCCTATGGCTGATGCATAGGGAACATCTTTCATATTCTCTCTATCTTCTACAGTGGTGGGGCATTGAGTCTTACTCAACTTCACACCTTGTAACACAGGCAAGAATCCTTTCTTTGCTTGATCCATTTTGAATTTCTTCAAAATCTTGTCAAGGTATGTGCTTTGTGAAAGTCCAATTAAGCGTCTTGATCTATCTCCATAGATCTTAATGCCTAATATGTAAGCAGCTTCACCGAGGTCTTTCATTGAAAAACTTTTATTCAAGTATCCTTTTATGCTATCCAGAAATTCTATATCATTTCCAATCAGCAATATGTCATCCACATATAATATTAGAAATGCTACAGAGCTCCCACTCACTTTCTTGTAAATACAGGCTTCTCCGAAAGTCTGTATAAAACCAAATGCTTTGATCACACTATCAAAGCGTTTATTCCAACTCCGAGAGGCTTGCACCAGTCCATAAATGGATCGCTGGAGCTTGCACACTTTGTTAGCTCCCTTTGGATCGACAAAACCTTCCGGTTGCATCATATACAACTCTTCTTCCAGAAATCCATTCAGGAATGCAGTTTTGACATCCATCTGCCAAATTTCATAATCATAAAATGCGGCAATCGCTAACATGATTCGGACGGACTTAAGCATCGCTACGGGTGAGAAGGTCTCATTGTAGTCAATCCCTTGAACTTGTCGAAAACCTTTTGCGACAAGTCGAGCTTTGTAGACAGTAACATTACCATCAGCGTCTCTTCTTCTTAAAGATCCATTTATTCTCAATTGCTTGCCGATCATCGGGCAAGTCAACCAAAGTCCATACTTTGTTCTCATACATGGATCCCATCTCAGATTTCATGGCTTCAAGCCACTTTGCGGAATCTGGGCTCACCATCGCTTCTTCATAGTTCGTAGGTTCATCATGATCTAGTAGCATGACTTCCAGAACTGGATTACCGTACCACTCTGGTGCGGATCTTACTCTGGTTGATCTACGAGGTTCAGTAGTATCTTGTTCTGAAGTTTCATGATCATTATCATTAGCTTCCTCACTTATTGGTGTAGGTGTCACAGAAACAGTTTTCTGTGATGTACTACTTTCCAACAAGGGAGCAGGTACAGTTACCTCGTCAAGTTCTACTTTTCTCCCACTCACTTCTTTCGAGAGAAACTCCTTCTCAAGAAAGTTTCCGAATTTAGCACCAAAAGTCTTGCCTTCGGATCTGTGATAGAAGGTGTATCCAATAGTTTCCTTTGGATATCCTATGAAGACACATTTCTCCGATTTGGGTTCGAGCTTATCAGGTTGAAGCTTTTTCACATAAGCATCGCAGCCCCAAACTTTCAGAAACGACAACTTTGGTTTCTTGCCAAACCATAGTTCATAAGGCGTCATCTCAACGGATTTTGATGGTGCCCTGTTTAACGTGAATGCGGCCGTCTCTAGAGCGTATCCCCAAAATGATAGCGGTAAATCAGTAAGAGACATCATAGATCGCACCATATCTAGTAAAGTACGATTACGACGTTCGGACACACCATTACGCTGTGGTGTTCCGGGTGGCGTGAGTTGCGAAACTATTCCACAGTTTTTCAAATGTACACCAAACTCATAACTCAAATATTCTCCTCCACGATCAGATCGTAGAAACCTTATTTTCTTGTTACGATGATTTTCAACTTCACTCTGAAATTCTTTGAACTTTTCAAATGTTTCAGACTTATGTTTCATTAAGTAGATATATCCATATCTGCTTAAATCATCTGTCAAGGTGAGAAAATAACGATATCCTCCACGAGCCTCAATATTCATCGGACCAC
Organism: Triticum urartu; assembly: GCF_003073215.2. Classification (NCBI taxonomy): domain Eukaryota; kingdom Viridiplantae; phylum Streptophyta; class Magnoliopsida; order Poales; family Poaceae; genus Triticum; species Triticum urartu. Next base: position 59,876,022 of record NC_053022.1, on the reverse strand, counting down.
ATACATCGGTATGTATGGTTTCCAACAAATCTGTTGCTCTCTCCATAGTACCGGAGAACGGTGTTTTAGTCATCTTGCCCATGAGGCACGGTTCGCAAGTACCAAGTGATTCATAATCAAGTGGTTCCAAAAGTCCATCAGTATGGAGTTTCTTCATGCGCTTTACACCGATATGACCTAAATGACAGTGCCACAAATAAGTTGCACTTTCATTATCAACTCTGCATCTTTTGGCTTCAACATTATGAATATGTGTATTACTACTATCGAGATTCAATAAAAATAGACCACTCTTCAAGGGTGCATGACCATAAAAGATATTACTCATATAAATAGAACAACCATTATTCTCTGATTTAAATGAATAACCGTCTCGCATTAAACAAGATCCAGATATAATGTTCATGCTCAACGCTGGCACCAAATAACAATTATTTAGGTCTAATATTAATCCTGAAGGTAGATGTAGAGGTAGCGTGCCGACCGCGATCACATCGACTTTGGAACCGTTTCCCACGCGCATCGTCACCTCGTCCTTAGCCAGTCTTCGCTTAATCCGTAGCCCTTGTTTCGAGTTGCAAATATTAGCAACAGAACCAGTATCAAATACCCAGGTGCTACTGCGATCATCAGTAAGGTACACATCAATAACATGTATATCACATATACCTTTGTTCACCTTGCCATCCTTCTTATCCGCCAAATACTTGGGGCAGTTCCGCTTCCAGTGACCAGTCTGCTTGCAGTAGAATCACTCAGTTTCAGGCTTAGGTCCAGACTTGGGTTTCTTCTCTTGAGCAGCAATTTGCTTGCCGTTCTTCTTGAAGTTCCCCTTCTTCTTCCCTTTGCCCTTTTTCTTGAAACTAGTGGTTTTGTTAACCATCAACACTTGATGCTCCTTTTTGATTTCTACCTCCGCAGCTTTCAGCATTGCGAAGAGCTCGGGAATAGTCTTGTTCATCCCTTGCATATTATAGTTCATCACGAAGCTCTTGTAGCTTGGTGGCAGTGATTGGAGAATTCTGTCAATGACGCAATCATCTGGAAGATTAACTCCCAATTGAATCAAGTGATTATTATACCCAGACATTTTGAGTATATGCTCACTGACAGAACTGTTCTCCTCCATCTTGCAGCTATAGAACTTATTGGAGACTTCATATCTCTCAATCCAGGCATTTGCTTGAAATATCAACTTCAACTCCTAGAACATCTCATATGCTCCATGACGTTCAAAACGTCGTTGAAGTCCCGATTCTAAGCCGTAAAGCATGGCACACTGAACTATCGAGTAGTCATCAGCTTTGCTCTGCCAGACGTTCATAACATCTGGTGTTGCTCCAGCAGCAGGCCTGGCACCCAGCGGTGCTTCCAGGACGTAATTCTTCTGTGCAGCAATGAGGATAATCCTCAAGTTACGGACCCAGTCCGTGTAATTGCTACCATCATCTTTCAACTTTGCTTTCTCAAGGAACGCATTAAAATTCAACGGAACAACAGCACGAGCCATCTATCTACAATCAACATAAACAAGCAAGATACTATCAGGTACTAAGTTCATGATAAATTTAAGTTCAATTAATCATATTACTGAAGAACTCCCACTTAGATAGACATCCCTCTAATCCTCTAAGTGATCACGTGATCCAAATCAACTAAACCATGTCCGATCATCACGTGAGATGGAGTAGTTTCATCAGTGAACATCATTATGTTGATCATATCTACTATATGATTCACGCTCGACCTTTCGGTCTCCGTGTTCCGAGGCCATATCTGTATATGCTTGGCTCGTCAAGTATAACCTGAGTATTCCGCGTGTGCAACTGTTTTGCACCCGTTGTATTTGAACGTAGAGCCTATCACACCCAATCATCACGTGGTGTCTCAGCATGAAGAACTTTCGCAACGGTGCATACTCAGGGAGAACACTTCTTGATAATTTAGTGAGAGATCATCTTATAATGCTACCGTCAATCAAAGCAAGATAAGATGCATAAAAAGATAAACATCACATGCAATCAATATAAGTGATATGATATGGCCATCATCATCTTGTGCTTGTGATCTCCATCTCCGAAGCACCGTTATGATCACCAACGTCACCGACGCGACACCTTGATCTCCATCGTAGCATCGTTGTCGTCTCGCCAATCTTATGCTTCCACGACTATCACTACCATTTAGTAATAAAGTAAAGCATTACATCGCGATTGCATTGCATACAATAAAGCGACAACCATATGGCTCCTGCCAGTTGCCGATAACTTGGTTACAAAACATGATCATCTCATACAATAAAATTCAGCATCATGCCTTGACCATATCACATCACAACATGCCCTGCAAAAACAAGTTAGACGTCCTCTACTTTGTTATTGCAAGTTTTACGTGGCTGCTACGGGCTTAAGTAAGAACCAATCTCACCTACGCATCAAAACCACAACGATAGTTTGTCAAATAGACTCCGTTTTTACCTTCGCAAGGACCGGGTGTAGCCATACTTGGTTCAACTAAAGTTGGAGAGACAGTCGCCCGCAAGCCACCTGTGTGCAAAGCACGTCGGGAGAACCGGTCTCGCGTAAGCGTACGCGTAATGTTGGTCCGGGTCGTCTCGTCCAACAATACCGCCGAACCAAAGTATGACATGCTGGTAGGCAGTATGACTTGTATCGTCCACAACTCACTTGTGTTCTACTCGTGCATATAACATCAACATAAATAACCTGGCTCGGATGCCACTGTTGGGTTCCGTAGTAATTTTCAAAAATTTCCTACGCACACGCAAGATCATGTGATGCATAGCAACGAGGGGGAGAGTGTTGTCTACGTACCCAACGCAGACCGACTGCGGAAGCGATGACACGACGTAGAGGAAGTAGTCGTACGTCTTCACGATCCAACCGATCAAGCACCGAAACTACGGCACCTCCGAGTTCGAGCACACGTTCAGCTTGATGACGATCCCCGGACTCCGATCCAGCAAAGTGTCGGGGAAGAGTTCCGTCAGCACGACGGCGTGGTGATGATCTTGATGTACTATAGCAGCAGGGCTTCGCCTAAACTCCGCTACAGTATTATCGAGGTATATAGTGGCAAGGGGCACCGCACACGGCTAAGGAATAGATCACGTGGATCAACTTGTGTGTCTAGAGGTGTCCCCTGCCTCCGTATATAAAGGAGTAGAAGGGGGGAGGCTGGCCGGCCAAGGAGGGAGGCGCAGGAGGAGTCCTACTCCTTCCGGGAGTAGGACTCCCCTCCAATCCTATTCCAACCTAGGATTCCCCAAAGGGGGAAAGAGGGAGAGGGGGGCCGGCCACCTTCTCCTAGTCCTAATAGGACTAGGGGAGGGGGAAGTGGCGCAGCCACCTTGGGGCCCCTTTCTCCTTTCCACTAAGGCCCATGAAGGCCCATATGGCTCCCGGGGGGTTCCGGTAACCTCCCGGTAACCCGGTAAAATCCCGATTTCACCCGGAACACTTCCGATGTCCAAACATAGGCTTCCAATATATCAATCTTTACGTCTCGACCATTTCGAGACTCCTCGTCATGTCCGTGATCACATCCGGGACTCCGAACAACCTTCGGTACATCAAAATGCATAAACTCATAATATAACTGTCATCGTAACCTTAAGCGTGCGGACCCTACGGGTTCGAGAACAATGTAGACATGACCGAGACATGTCTCCGGTCAATAACCAATAGCGGGACCTGGATGCCCATATTGGCTCCTACATATTCTACGAAGATCTTTATCGGTCAGACCGCATAACAACATACGTTGTTCCCTTTGTCATCGGTATGTTACTTGCCCGAGATTCGATCGTCGGTATCCAATACCTAGTTCAATCTCGTTACCGGCAAGTCTCTTTACTCGTTCCGTAATACATCATCTCACAACTAACATATTAGTTGTAATGCTTGCAAGGCTTATGTGATGTGTATTACCGAGAGGGCCCAAAGATACCTCTCCGACAATCGGAGTGACAAATCCTAATCTCGAAATACGCCAACCCAACATCTACCTTTGGAGACACCTGTAATGCTCCTTTATAATCACCCAGTTACGTTGTGACGTTTGGTAGCACCCAAAGTGTTCCTCCGGCAAACGGGAGTTGCATAATCTCATAGTCATAGGAACATGTATAAGTCATGAAGAAAAGCAATAGCAACATACTAAACGATCGGGTGCTAAGCTAATGGAATGGGTCATGTCAATCAGATCATTCAACTAATGATGTGACCTCGTTAATCAAATAACAACTCATTGTTCATGGTTAGGAAACATAACCATCTACTAGTGACACTTTGTTTGTCTATGTATTCACACATGTATTATGTTTCCGGTTAATACAATTCTAGCATGAATAATAAACATTTATCATGATTATAAGGAAATAAATAATAACTTTATTATTGCCTCTAGGGCATATTTCCTTCAGTCTCTCACTTGCACTAGAGTCAATAATCTAGATTACACTGTAATGATTCTAACACCCATAGAGCCTTGGTGCTGATCATGTTTTGCTCATGGAAGAGGCTTAGTCAACGGGTCTGCAACATTCAGATCCGTATGTATCTTGCAAATCTCTATGTCTCCCACCTAGACTAGATCCCGGATGGAATTGAAGCGTCTCTTGATGTGTTTGGTCCTTTTGTGAAATCTGGATTCCTTTGCCAAGGCAATTGCGCCAGTATTGTCACAAAAGATTTTCATTGGACCCGATGCACTAGGTATGACACCTAGATCAGATATGAACTCCTTCATCCAGACTCCTTCGTTCGCTGCTTCCGAAGCAGCTATGTACTCCGCTTCACATGTAGATCCCGCTACGACGCTTTGTTTAGAACTGCACCAACTGACAGCTCCACCGTTTAATGTAAACACGTATCCGGTTTGCGATTTAGAATCGTCCGGATCAGTGTCAAAGCTTGCATCAACGTAACCTTTTACGGTGAGCTCTTTGTCACCTCCATATACGAGAAACATATCCTTAGTCCTTTTTAGGTATTTCAGGATGTTCTTGACCGCTGTCCAGTGATCCACTCCTGGATTACTTTGGTACCTCCCTGCTAAACTTATAGCAAGGCACACATCAGGTCTGGTACACAGCATTGCATACATGATAGAGCCTATGGCTGATGCATAGGGAACATCTTTCATATTCTCTCTATCTTCTACAGTGGTGGGGCATTGAGTCTTACTCAACTTCACACCTTGTAACACAGGCAAGAATCCTTTCTTTGCTTGATCCATTTTGAATTTCTTCAAAATCTTGTCAAGGTATGTGCTTTGTGAAAGTCCAATTAAGCGTCTTGATCTATCTCCATAGATCTTAATGCCTAATATGTAAGCAGCTTCACCGAGGTCTTTCATTGAAAAACTTTTATTCAAGTATCCTTTTATGCTATCCAGAAATTCTATATCATTTCCAATCAGCAATATGTCATCCACATATAATATTAGAAATGCTACAAAGCTCCCACTCACTTTCTTGTAAATACAGACTTCTCCGAAAGTCTGTATAAAACCAAATGCTTTGATCACACTATCAAAGCGTTTATTCCAACTCCGAGAGGCTTGCACCAGTCCATAAATGGATCGCTGGAGCTTGCACACTTTGTTAGCTCCCTTTGGATCGACAAAACCTTCCGGTTGCATCATATACAACTCTTCTTCCAGAAATCCATTCAAAGAACCAATTGTATCAAAGCAAACGAGAGTTGTAAACACGAAGCAAAAAGTATAAAGCACCCGCCCATATGGACCCGCTTGAAGACTATCAAACTCATATGCTTCTCCCCCTTTTGTCAGTAAGGACCAAAAAGGTTTGAAGACATAGAGCATCTACTCGTTCCCATGAAGAGTAGGTGAAGCAGGAGGGTCGTCAGTGGTGTTCGGCGGTGCAGAAGAACTTGGAGCAGTGTCGAAGCGTGCTGAAGGAGGTGGCGGTGAAGTAGCATCGTCTTCATCCTCGATCACTCTGGCATTCACAGTTGCAGCAGAGGAAGAGAAATTAGAGTCTTCAAGAGATGGAGTTCATCGCAGCACTGCCCTTCGAGAAGGTGTGGAGTCAAACTTGAAGCGTTCAGAGAAGCCATCCTCTTGAAGATCATCTTCAGAACACATCAGCGTTAGCCCTTTCCACGTGCGTCGAGAGGTTTCATGGGCAACAAAGGCATTCTTGGTGGCAAGATTGCCAATGCGATTAACATCCACCAAGAGGCTTTGCATTTAACGCTTCAGCCAGTCATGATGCCTATCCTGTTTCTGATGAAGAGCCACAAGAAGCTCTCGGTCATTGAGAACACGAGTGCGCTTCTTGGGTCGTTGGGCAATTGTGCTATCAGTGGCTTCAGTGAGAGCAGGATGCGGTGCACGTGTAGTGCCAGCCAAAGGATACACACGAGTGACTGCTTCAACTCCTTCAATGTTCTGAGAAAAACTTTGATGCTCTGCATTCTGAAGACTTAGAGGTTCCTTGGCAGGCTCAGGATAGATGGCTTCAATAGACATATCCACATCAGGCAGAAAGATCCGATGATTGCGAGCAGATGGCTGATATGAGATAGCGGAGTGAAGTTTGATCAGCCGCATTACCCATGGGGCATAGAACTTCAAGCCAAAAAGATCAGAGCCTGATGCAGCAAGTTGGCGAATGAAGAAGTCCTGTGCATTGAAGCATTTTCCATGAAGAATATAGAAGACCAAAGTCATCATTGCACCTTCCAGCTTGGCATGTGGAGAGTGTCCTTTGATGGGCCAGAGAGTTCGCCTTATGATGTGATAAATAGTCCTTGGCAGATACTCAAGGTCTTCAACAAAGAACTCTTTGGGAAAAGATATGCAGCATCTTGGGGCAATGGCTTCATCATACTGAGCATCTGACTCATGTTAGGTTCAGGCTTCTGAAAGATGCTCTGCACAGCTTCACTGTGAAGTTGACAGCCAGATTCATAGAGATCGCCAGGAGTGGGTAGACCAGTGAGCTCAATGATGTCAAAGGCTTTGGCTTCGTGATGAACATTTCCTGTCATCCACTCCAGGACCCAAGTCTTCGGATCTCTGTTATACCCGCGGATGTGAAGTGTGGCATAGAATTGGAGCAGCAACTCTTCATTTCAATGCTCTTGATCGGTGACGAATGGCAGCAATCCAACCTCTTTGAAGCAATCCAGAGCTTCTTCCAGACAGGGTAGACTAGCTATTGCTTCAATGTCAAGACGCTTGTGTGGAAAGATGCGACCTTGATTGTAAAGAATGCAGGAGTAATAGCTTCGCTGCGGATAGCTCCAGAACTGATCAGATGATATTCTTTCCCTTGAGTAGGGGTTCCTGGAGCTATTGAAAAAAGTGTTGTCTGCTTTGAAGCCATTGATATTGAAGGATTCAGGTGCTGATGCAGGACCTGGGAACCTGGGTAATCTTGGGATTGGCTTCTGTACCTGAGGCATGTGCTCAACATGATAGTCAAACTGAGGACCAGCAGCAGGCGCAGGAACAGAAGCAGTGGGATCAGTGGCTTCGCTGACTTCTGGTGATTTTGTTGGTGAGGGCTCCACATTAGCTTCAGCCATGACAACGTCAGTGGCTTCATTGGTGTTGGTGGTGGCAGCCTCAAGATTTTCAACCTCCACTTGACGAGCTGGAGGGTCGGTCACATTCATGTTCTCCTCGAGAACTGCTTCTTGGTGGGACAGGGGAGTAGCAGCTTGTGGGGCTTCTTCTTCATCGGCTGATGCAGCCGGAATGTCTTCAGCAGCTTTAGCTTCAGATGCAGAGACTGGAAGCCTTGGTCCTTTGCGAAGCCTACGCAACGCTGGCGACGCCAGTGGAGTTGGTGTTGGTTGGGCCTCAAAGTCTTCTTCCTCTTGTGGGCGATTATCCCATGAAGCATCCTGAGCAATTGGCGTCAGAGGACGACCAATGCTGATGAGTTCGCTGTGCGTTAGCACAGGCGATGATACCTGTTGGTGCTCGAGCTGAGGAAGGACTGCATCATCTTCAACATGGTCATGGTGACCAATGTCTTCAGCAGCGATGGGATCAGCTGCTGGAAAGTCTTCAGCTTCATGAGCCTCTGTGAAAGCAGGCTCATGGACAGTCAGTTGACGTTCTTGTGGTTTAGCGTCAGGGTGAATCATGGAGATGGGTTCAACAATCAAGGGCTCTGTGGGAGCAGCCCGTTCCTTCTTGGTCTTCCTCTTCTTCTTGGAGGGGGCAGTAGGAGAGGCTTCAGGATGTTTCCTCTTCCTGGCTTCAGCCTCAGCAGTCCTCGTCTTCTTCAGCTCTGAAGCGGTTGACCGGGCCTTTGGCTTCGAGCCAGTCATGATAGTTGGGAAGACAATGGGATCTGGTTCCTGCCTTGGTGCGAGAGGTTCGGCCACAATGGGCTTCTTCTTCTGCTTAGCAGTCATCATGGGATCAATGCCCGGACGCCCAAGGGCCTTGCGCTTCTCAGCTTCGTTGTAGCCTTGCACACACTTGTCAGCCAGGCTCTTCATGCGCTCCTGAGAACCCTGAGCTTCTGCGCGTTTCTTGAGAAAGGCTTCTTTGAGCTCGTGCAGCATAATTTTGAAGTTTTTCACCTCTTTCACGCTGAGCTTTGCCATATACTTCTTGAACTGAGCCTTTTCATAGTCAATATTTTGCTTCAGTTCGACGATGCGCTGAGCGAGAGCTAGCTCTGAAGCAATGGCGCCATGGAAGGCGACACTGAGGCCAATGGGTAGTTGCAGATCTTCGAAGCTGATGTTTGGCGTGTCAAACCACTCATCAATGAAGTTGTGGATGATTGTCACATCAAAGAGAGGCAGATCATTGAAGATTTCTGCTTCTTCTTTGATCTTGATGAGTTGCTCAAGAGCGTCATCTGCAAGATCTTCATCACTGGACAGATCAATGGCATCGTTGCGCAGAATGGCAGCAACTGTCAGCTCTTGGCCGGTGCGTGGTAGAGGCATCTTGACCTTCTAGGGCTTGGAGATGCGTGACAAATCTTCAGACTGCACACTGTCTTCAGGAGGTGCAGTTGCCAATGGCTTCGCTCGTGAGATTTTTGGTGCAGAGGCAGGCTTGGAAGCTTTTGGCTGCTTCATTTTCTTTGGCTTCGGCGCTGTAGGCGCTTCATCTGAGTCAGCGTCATCTGCAGGCTCATTTACAGCAGTCCCTTGAACCATTATGTGGGTGATGAGACCTTCAAGGTTGTAGAAGGGCCCAAGAAGATTGGGTTCAGCTTCGCGAGTTCCATCGGCACGGGGAGCAGAGGGACCAGGGTTGAAATCTAATCCCAAAGACTTCCTGTTCTGCTTCGCTGAGTTCTGGGCAAACTAGAAGTTGCGCTTAAACAGATTGTCGTCACGACACCATAGCAGTGACGATGGGTCAGCATCCGCAGGCTGTGGTCCACGGACCATGCAGGGATAGAAGCCTTGTTCAATGGCTTCATCTCTGGTCCTGGGTTGAAGATTTTTGTAGAGGATGTCTCCCCATGGTCGCTTGATGGCATTCTTTTCAGCATATTCCTTTGTCACAAATCTGTACTTGAACCACTGTTCTGCCCAATAACGTCGAATCCATTGGATTCGTGTCTTGCACTGATTGTAATCCTCTTCAGGATTTGTCTTGTACATCTCTGAGAGGTCATCGGGCAGATCTCTTGATGTTTCTCCTCGACGCTTTCTGTCACCCTTCCTTGCTGATTTCTCTGAAGCCATGAACTTTAAACTGAAAGGTTTCAATACGTTCAAAGGCTTCAAAGGCTTTCGCTTGCTGGACAGACAGGAACTGGCTTCGGGAGAATTTATGTGATACTGTAAGAATTCTGCAAATGAATGCAGACTATGAGAACCAAGGGATTCTCCCACGGACATGTACCTGTGACAGCATTAAGGTGCGAGGGAAGGGGAAGAGGTCATATGCATTCTCAGAAGATTTTGAAGATAAATCAGTTTAGAAGACATTGACCTCATCATGCGAAGACATTCACTCATAGATAAGGAGTTGGTTCCAGATTTGTACGAATCCACGGATCAGTACAAGTGCGGAATCTAACTACTTTGTGAAGCATAAGTGAATATACTAGGCATGTTATGAGATGCAGTATGAAAGAGATCCAACTTGTGTGAATAGAAACTGCTTGTGGTAGAAAGTGATAAAGCTATAGGATCAAAGGGGCTGTAAAAAGGAAATTTTATTTACCACACGAAGAACTGCTAGACGGAGTGGAAGAGGAGGCTGAGCAGTTCGATCGTTCGTGCCCTAACTTGGCGACGGAGGACTGTTGGGGAACGTAGTAATTTCAAAAAATTTCCTACGCACACGCAAGATCATGGTGATGCATAGCAACGAGAGGGGAGAGTGTGATCTACGTACCCTTGTAGATCGACAACGGAAGCATTTGGTTGATGTAGTCGTACGTCTCCACGGCCCGACCGATCAAGCACCGAAACTACAGCACCTCCGAGTTCTAGCACACGTTCAGCTCAATGACGATCCCCGGGCTCCGATCCAGCAAAGCGTCGGGGAGGAGTTCCGTCAGCACGATGGCGTGGTGACGATCTTGATGTTCTACCGTCGCAGGGCTTCGCCTAAGCACCGCTACAATATGACCGAGGTGGAATATGGTGGAGGGGGGCACTGCACACGGCTAAGGAACGATCACGAAGATCAACTTGTGTTCATGGGGTGCCCCTTGCCTCAGTATATAAAGGATGGAGGAGGAGGAGGCCGGCCAAGGCAATTGGTGCGGCCAGGATGTGGAGTCCTACTAGGACTCCAAGTCCTAGTAGGAGTCCACCAAGAGGGGAGGAAGGGAGAAGGAAGTGGAGGAGAAGGAAAGGTGGCCGGCCCCCTTTTCCCTAGTCCAATTCGGACCAGAGGGGAGGGGGGCGCAGCAGCCCCTTGGCCCTTTCTCCTCTTCCCACTAAAGCCCATCAAGGCCCATTGCTTCTCCCGTAACTACGCGGTACTCCGAAAAATACCCGAATCACTCGGAACCTTTCCGATGTCCGAATATAGTCGTCCAATATATCGATCTTTACGTCTCGACCATTTCGAGACTCCTCGTCATGTCCCCGATCTCATCCGGGACTCCGAACTCCTTCGGTACATAAAACTCATAAACTCATAATATAACTGTCATCGAAACCTTAAGCGTGCGGACCCTACGGGTTCGAGAACGATGTAGACATGACCGAGACATGTCTCCGGTCAATAACCAATAGCGGGACCTGGATGCCCATATTGGCTCCTACATATTCTACGAAGATCTTTATCGGTCAGACCGCATAACAACATACGTTGTTCCCTTTGTCATCGGTATGTTACTTGCCCGAGATTCGATCGTCGGTATCCAATACCTAGTTCAATCTCGTTACCGGCAAGTCTCTTTACTCGTTCCGTAATACATCATCCCGCAACTAACTCATTAGTTGCAATGCTTGCAAGGCTTATGTGATGTGCATTACCGAGAGGGCCCAGAGATACCTCTCCGACAATCGGAGTGACAAATCCTAATCTCGAAATACGCCAACCCAACATGTACCTTTGGAGACACCTGTAGAGCACCTTTATAATCACCCAGTTACGTTGTGACGTTTGGTAGCACACAAAGTGTTCCTCCGGCAAACGGGAGTTGCATAATCTCATAGTCATAGGAACATGTATAAGTCATGAAGAAAGCAATAGCAACATACTAAACGATCGGGTGCTAAGCTAATGGAATGGGTAATGTCAATCAGATCATTCATCTAATGATGTGATCCCGTTAATCAAATAACAACTCTTTTGTCCATGGTTAGGAAACATAACCATCTTTGATTAACAAGCTAGTCAAGTAGAGACATACTAGTGACACTCTGTTTGTCTATGTATTCACACATGTATTATGTTTCCAGTTAATACAATTCTAGCATGAATAATAAACATTTATCATGATATAAGGAAATAAATAATAACTTTATTATTGCCTCTAGGGCATATTTCCTTCAAGGACACCTACGGCGATGGCGGAGAAGATGATGTCCGTGGTCGGCGTGAAGACGGCGTCGGAGAGGTTGCGGCAGTGAAGCGCTTCGTCGCCGGCGTCGTCGAGGGCTAGCGATGGCGCTAGGGTTCGTGCGAGAGTGGAAGAAGAGATAATGACTGCTGAGAGGTGTGTATTTATAGGTACAGGGGCGGCACTGCGTTATTACACAGGTGCCCCTGGCGATTCACATCTGAGGAACACGTGGCCATCATGCAGCATATCGGGGGTTGTTCCACGTCCCACGCACGCCTGGATTGTCGGGTGGTCGTTCCCACTTCTCCGGGTTTCAGGTGAAGGAATGAGCATTGAAAACGGACTTAATGTTTGTCTCTGTATCTTCTACTGACAAGGATGCAGAGAAGACATTCGACAGTTTCAATAGAATGCATATGATTTGGAGAGATAGAGTTTGAGATAGAGAGCATAGAGAGGTTAGGGTCCGATCACATTCACTTAGTTCAAAAGATTCAACAGGAAGACATAGCTATAAGTGAATGTTGTAGAGGACAGAACACTAGTATATATATATATATATAATCAACATAGTGAAGATAATCATGAAGACATGTTAAGATTGAAGCCAAACCAAATGTGAAGACATAGCAAATGTAACGCCATGAGTGAAACACTTCAAACAGAACATTTGGTGGTGGCGTTACCCACCGTATAGGAAGTATTAGACCCAGACACGGCGCACAATTATCGTGGCGCTCCGAAGTCAAATTCCACATTAATGTATTCACACTTAGAATGTATGTCTTCATTGATTGAAGATATACTTTACTTTGTGTGTTGCACATCTAAGTCATCAATATGCATAAGTGTTAGGATGTGTGCCTGATCACAGGACATTTGAGGATTCCAAGATATTTAGCTCACACCGTAACTTGCAAAATCTCTTTTCATCCAAGGGCTTGGTGAAGATATCTGCCAATTGCTCTTCAGTGTTGACGTGTATGATATCAATATCTTTCTTCACAACATGATCTCTGAGAAAGTGATGACGAATTTCAATGTGTTTTGTCTTCGAGTGCTGAACTGGGTTGTTGGCAATCTTGATGGCGCTTTCGTTGTCGCAGTAGAGTGGCACTTGCTTTAGATGAATGCCATAGTCCTTGAGTGTTTGCTTCATCCACAGAAGCTGAGCGCAGCAAGATCCAGCAGCAATGTATTCAGATTCAGCAGTGGAGAGAGATACACAGTTCTGCTTCTTTGAAGACCAACATACAAGTGATCGTCCCAGAAAATGACATGTGCCTGATGTAGACTTGCGATCCACTTTGTCACCAGTATAATTAGCATCCGAGAATCCAACCAGATCAAACTCTGAGCCCTTTGGATACCATAATCCTAGAGTTGGGGTGTGAGCCAAATATCGAAGAATTCGCTTCACAGCTAAGTGATGCGACTCCTTTGGTGCCGCTTGAAATCGAGCACACATGCAAACACTAAGCATAATATCCGGCCTAGATGCACATAGATAAAGCAAAGAACCAATCATGAAGCGGTATACCTTTTGGTTGAACTCTTTACCATTGTCGTCAGGACCCAAATGATGCTTGGCTGGCATTGGCGTCGTGAAGCCTTTGCAATCTTGCATACCGAACTTCTTCAGGCAATCTTTGAGATACTTCTCTGGAGATATGAAGATGTCGTTGCGTTGCTGTCGTATTTGAAGACCGAGGAAGAACTTCAGCTCTCCCATCATGGACATCTGATATTGCTCTTACATCATATATCCAAACTCTTCACTATACTTCTGATTGGTGCAGCCGAAGATAATGTCATCCACATATATTTGGCACACAAAAAGTTCACCATCATATGTCTTCGTGAAGAGAGTGGGGTCGAGGGAACCAGGTATGAAGCCTTTGCTCTTCAGGAAGTATTTGAGTGTGTCATACCAGGCCCGAGGGGCTTGTTTGAGGCCATACAGTGCCTTGTTGAGCTTGTATACCATGTCAGGATGTTTTGGATCTTCAAAGCCAGGCGGTTGTGCAACATACACTTCTTCTTCAATCTTGCCATTGAGAAAGGCGCTCTTCACATCCATTTGATATAGAAGTATGTTATGATGATTTGCATAGGCCAGCAGTATGCGTATGGCTTCAAGTCTAGCCACAGGAGCAAATGTTTCATCGAAGTCAATGCCTTCCACTTTAGTATATCCTTGAGCAACGATACGAGCTTTGTTTCTGACAACTTGACCATGCTCATCTTGCTTGTTGCGGTATATCCATTTGGTGCCTATTATGTTGTGCTTCCGAGGATCGGGACGCTTAACCAGTTCCCATACATTATTCAGCTCAAACTATTGAAGCTCTTCTTGCATAGCTTGAATCCATTCAGGTTCCATGAAGGCTTCTTCAACTTTCTTGGGTTCTGTTATTGAGATGAATGCGAAGTGCCCACAGAAATTTGCTAGCTGAGTTGCCCTTGAACGAGTGAGCGGACCGGGTGCATTGATGCTATCAATTATTTTCTCAATCAGCACTTCATTGGCAACACGAGGATGTACAGGGCGAAGGTTTTGCTCTTGCTGATCATTGTCATTGTTAGTGGGATTGTCTTCAGGCTGAGCATTGTCTTCAGGTTGATCAGGTGCGGAGATGATAAGTTCCTCTTCAGGTTGAGCTTCAGAGGGTATGATTTCTCCGGTTCCCATAAGCTTGATTGATTCGCTGGATGGAACTTCATCTAGCACATTTGGGAGGTGCTCTCTTTGTGAACCGTTAGTCTCATCAAATCGCACATCCACTGTTTCAACCACTTTATAATGAAAGATATTGAAGACTCTATAGGAGTGCGAATCCTTTCCATATCCAAGCATAAAACCCTCATGTGCTTTTGGTGCAAATTTTGAAGTGTGATGTGGATCCTTGATCCAGCACCTAGCGCCAAATACTCTCAAGTAACTGACATTTGGCTTCTTGCCAGTAAGGAGCTCATAAGATGTCTTGTTCAGAAACTTGTGAAGATAAACACGATTGATTGTATGGCATGCAGTACCAATGGCTTCAGGCCAGAATTTTCTTGGAGTCTTGTATTCATCAAGCATCGTTCGGGCCATCTCAATGAGTGTTCTGTTCTTGCGTTCGACGACGCCATTCTGCTATGGGGTGTACGGGGCTGAGAATTCATGTGTGATGCCCAAGGTATCAAGATATGTATCAAGGCCGGTGTTCTTGAATTCGGTGCCATTGTCACTTCCGATGTGCTTTATCTTGGCGCCATAGTTGTTCATTGCTCGATTGGCGAAGCGTGAATACATTCTGCACTTCAGTCTTATAGAGGATTATGTGCACCCAGGTATATCTAGAATAATCATCAATAATGACAAAGCCATAGAGACAAGCAGTAGTAGTAAGAGTTGAGTAATGAGTGGGACCGAAAAGATCCATGTGGAGCAGTTCAAAGGGTCGAGTAGTTATCATGATTGTCTTCGAGGGATGTTTGGCCCTCGTCATCATTCCTGCTTCACAGGCACCACATAAGTGATCTTTATTGAACTTGACTCCCTCGATGCCTATGACATGATTCTTCTTTGCAAGGGTGTGGAGGTTCCTCATGCCAGCATGCCCTAGCCTCCGATGCCAGAGCCAGCATTCTGAAACTTTTGCCAGAAGACATACGGCAAGCTGTGGTCCTGCTGAGAAATCTACCACGTACAAATCATCTTTCCGATACCCTTCAAACACTAGAGACTTGTCAGATTCCATTAGAACAAGGCAGCGATATTTTCCAAACATTACGATCATGTTCAGATCGCAAAGCATTGAGACAGACATTAAGTTGAAGCCAAGGGATTCAACAAGCATGACTTTATCCATGTGTTGATCCTTTGAGATTGCAACTCTACCTAGACCCAATACCTTACTTTTACCAGTGTCACCAAATGTGATGTGACTCTTGTCGGATGGACGTAAGGTTGAGTCCATAAGAAGGCTTCTTTTGCCAGTCATGTGATTGGTACACCCACTATCAATAATCCATTCTGAAGACGCTGGTGTCGTACCCTACAGTGCAGTTAGGGGGATAGGCTTCACGAAGAGAATTGTGAAGCAAAAACATTTGAAAAACCAGTGGGTTATGAAAGCTTAGATCCAGATTAGAACTAATAGGGAGAGTAGCAAGCGATTCAGGAATGAAGTACATAGTAAGACCATTCGGGCATTTGATCTTGCGCCCTACAAGATGTTTAAGGTCCCCAGCAATAGCGTCAGACGATTTTGGTTTTCTGCTGGAGACCATTCCCTGCAAAAGAGAGTTAAGCTTTCTTAGCCACCCACATCTTCAAGGGTGGCTTAGAAGCAATAAGTCTAAGTGCAGCATCTGAGAACTTTGGCTTTGGAGCCCTAGCAAACAGTCTTGCAGGTGGACAATAGTACTCATAAGAATAAGTAGAATAGTTCTTGGTCTTATGAACATGGCGGTTTGATGAACCGCGCTCATATTCATAGGACTGAGTATGGTTTCTCTGTAAAATATTTGCGTTAGTGCGACTCAGGTGAGTCCTCTGTCTGTATGAAGCCTTTGGACCGTATGAAGCATGTGGTCTGGGGTTTGTCTTCTTCACGTGTGGTGTCATGATGACATTCACAGGAAGATTCTCCAGACACTTTTTCGAAACCCAGATCTTCTTCATAGGCGGTCCATTCCTGCAATTAGTACCAATGTACCTGGCAAACACTTCACCATTCTGATTCTTAAACAGTTTATAGTTTGCATCAAAGGATTCATCAATGACAATGGGGTTTGCACAAGTGAAGCCAGATAGAGTGGATGGATCTGCTGAAGATTCCTCTGCAGCAACCCATGTGGTTTTGGGGTACTGCTCAGGTTTCCAGTAAGAGCCATCAGCATTCATTTTTCTTACGAACCTAACACCCTCTTTCCTCGGGTTTCGGTTCAAGATCTGCTTTTTGAGGACATCACATAGTGTCTGATGCCCTTTAAGACTTTTGTACATCCCTGTTTCAAGCAATGTCTTCAACCTAGCATTCTCATCAGCAATAGCAGTGGTATCCTCAGCAGAGGGTTAGTTTCCACATCAACAGTTGAAGATATTGCAACAGTAGCAGCAGTAGAACATTCAACAACAGAAGTAGTATTATCACGCTCAATGCATTTAAGACATGGTGGTTCAAATCCTTCCTGAGCGGAACTGATCTGTTTGGCGCGAAGTGACTCATTTTCCTTTTGAAGATCTTCATGAGCCACTCTCAATTTCTCAAGATCTTGCTTTCTTTGAAGATAATCATAGGAAAGCTTTTCATGAGTTGTTGAGAGCGTTTCATGACGACTTTCAAGTACCTCATACTTAACGTGAAGATTTTTTATGTCTTCAATTAAGGACTCAGATCGAGTCATTTCAGCGCCTAACAGATCATCGCTTTTGTCTAACAGTTTTTGAATATGTTCCATGGCTTTCTCTTGTTCAGTTGCAATTTTAGCAAGTGTTTTGTAGCTGGGTTTTGAACCACAATCAGATTCATCGTCACTAGATGTTTGATAGTGAGTAGTGCGTGTGTTTACCTTGGCACCGCGTGCCATGAAGCAGTAGGTAGGAGCGGAGTAGTCCTTGTCATTTGCATCGGTGTCGGTGATGAAGTCATTGTCTTCAGTGTTGAAGATGGAATTGGCAACGTATGCTGTAGCCAGACTTGCGACGCCAGAATCGGACTCCTCCTCAGACTCCACCTCCGCCTCCTCAGAAGCGGACTCCTCCTCTGAATCCATTTCCTTGCCAACAAACGCACGTGCCTTGCCAGATGAGCTCTTCTTGTGTGATGAAGACTTTGAGGAAGACTTGGAAGAAGACTTTGAGTATTTCTTCTTCTTCTTGTCGTCAGAGTCATATTCCTTGCTCTTCTTCTTCTTTTTGTTCTCATTGTCCCACTGCGGACACTCAGAGATGAAGTGGCTAGGTTTCTTGCACTTGTGACATGTTTTCTTCTTGTAGTCATGAGCAGAAACTTCATCATTCCTTGAGCTTGATCGTGAAGACTTTCTGAAGCCTTTCTTCTTGGTGAATTTTTGGAACTTCTTCACAAGCATAGCAAGTTCCTTTCCAATGTCTTCAGGATCATCAGAACTGCTGTCAGATTCTTCTTCAGATGAGGAGACAGCTTTTGCCTTCAAGGCACGAGTTTGCCCATAGTTTGGACCGTAGATATCTCTTTTCTCAGAAAGCTGAAACTCATGTGTGTTGAGCCTCTCAAGTATGTCAGACGGATCGAGTGTCTTGAAATCAGGACGTTCTTGAATCATCAGGGCTAGGGTGTCAAACGAACTGTCAAGTGATCTCAGTAGTGTCTTGACGACTTCATGCTTGGTGATCTCAGTAGCGCCAAGGGCTTGAATCTCATTCGTGATGTCAGTGAGTCGATCAAATGTGAGCTGGACATTCTCATTGTCATTTCTCTTGAAGCGGGTGAAGAGGTTGCGAAGGACACTGATTCTCTGATCTCTCTGGGTTGAGACGCCTTCGTTGACTTTGGAGAGCCAGTCCCAGACTAGCTTAGATGTTTTCAAAGCACTCACGCGGCCATACTGTCCTTTGGTCAGATGACCACAGATGATATTCTTGGCAGTAGAGTCCAGTTGAATTAACTTCTTGACATCAGCAGCAGTGACACCTTCTCCAGCCTTGGGAACGCCGTTCTTGACGACATACCATAGGTCGACGTCAATGGCTTCAAGATGCATGCGCATCTTATTCTTCCAGTAGGGATATTCAGTTCCATCAAAGACGGGGCACGCAGCAGAGACTTTAATTATCCTTGCAGTCGACATAGCTAAAACTCCAGGTGGTTAAACCGAATCACACAGAACAAGGGAGTACCTTGCTCTGATACCAATTGAAAGTGCGTTATATCGACTAGAGGGGGGTGAATAGGCGATTTTTATGAAAGTCTTCAAAACGTGGAAGTTATGAAGACAAACGATAGAAATAAACCTATTACCATGCAGCGGAAGGTAGACTACACTAAGCAAACCATAGTCAAGTATTCAATGGAGTGAAAGCACAATGACTAATAGAAGCAATGTAGTAAGGATCAGGTAGGAAGATATTATGAAGCCAAACAGAACACGCAGTCACCCAGTGAAGACAAAAGATAGTGCAATCATACAATGACTTCACAAGGACCAACAGTATGTAAAGGGAAGGGAAGGATGAAACCAATGACTCGTTGAAGACAATGATTTGTTGGACCAGTTTCAGTTGCTGTGACAACTGTACGTCTGGTTAGGGCGGCTAGGTATTTAAACCTGAGGACACACAGTCCCGGACACCCAGTCCTCACCGTATTCCCCTTGAGCTAAGGTCACACAGACCTCGCCCAATCACTCAGGTAAGTCTTCAAGATAGACTCCCAAACCTTCACAGACTTCGTTCACCGGCAATCCACAGTGTCTCTTGGATGCTCAGAACGCGACACCTAACCGGCTGGAGGATTCACAGTCCTCAAGTGTAATAAGTCTTCAGATCACACAGACAAGAAGACTTAAGTGATACCTAATTCTCTTTGGCTCTGGGTGGTTAGGGCTTTATCCTCGCAAGGAATTCTCTCTCAAAGGCTTCGAGGTGGGTTGCTCTCAAATGACAAAAGCCGTACTCTAACTCTGAGCAGCCAACCATTTATGGTTGTAGGGGGTGGGCTATTTATAGCCACTAGGCAACCCGACCTGATTTGTCCGAAATGACCCTGGGTCACTAAGGAACTGACACGTGTTCCAACGGTCAGATTTCAAACTCACACAGCAACTTTACTTGGGCTACAAGCAAAGCTGACTTGTCTGACTCTGGACAAGATTCGCTCTCATAGTCTTCACTCGAAGACATAGGTTTTGGTTAAGCATCACTTCAGTCATTCTGACTGGTTCTCTTGGACCCCACTTAACAGTAGGTGATTCCTATGACTCAACAAAGAAGAAAAAGAACTACGAAAGATCTAAGTCTTCGAGCTCCATAGGCTTCATGCGATGTCTTTTCTTGTCATAGTCTTCAATGTGAATATCTTCATATACCACCTTTGACATCAATGTCTTCATACATTTTTAGGGGTCATCTCTGGTAGGAAAACCGAATCAATGAGGGACTTCTACCTGTGTTATCCTGCAATTCTCACAAACACATTAGTCCCTCAACTAGGTTTGTCGTCAATACTCCAAAACCAACTAGGGGTGGCACTAGATGCACTTACAATGTTGCCGCTAAACAATTAGACAAGTATTAATCTATTTATGAAATGCAATGCAACTAGGAGATGAATTTGGATGTGCATTAGGAAAATGTTGCGGATGTGTATTTTGAATGTTGATAAAATGGAATAAAATAAAATGAAAAGTAAATCCACCAAAAAAGTGAAATACATATGGTTATGTTAGTGTATAGGAGGCTGTTCTAGAGCAAGAGCCGCCTTGGATCATCCTAGCATTGGAAGCGGTTTGTCTACGTAGACCACTTGTGGTGGGATATCATTGCAGGCGGTTCTGAAACCGCCTCTATTGTTCTGATTATTAGCAGCATAGGCTTTGACGCGAAACGAAGAACCGCCACAGACCCATGTACTAATATTTCCTCCAATGCTCAATTTAGTAATAGTGAACACCAACGTTGCCAGGCAAAACCAACTTGAATTAGACCTAGGGGTTTCACCCTAGAACTGGAAAAAATGTACTTGAGAAGCACCCCTCAATCAAAATCATCTTGTGACGTCGCCTCCATTTTCCACGATTCCAAAACATAGTCTTTATAAGAAAACAAATATGCGAAAGCACTCAATAATAAAAACCAGATGTGAATGCCTTTGGAAGAAAAAACTCAAGCCAACTCAAATTTAAACCAAATCCACTCGACCCAAAGAATAGGCAATGTGAAGTTCATCTTCTTGAGGAGGTCTTGATCATCTCTACCTAGTAGAGGTCTTCGTTTTGTTCGATTTCCACAGTGGACTTAGGACCTTAGTATTGAGGCTGCCACAATTTGCATATACAAAGTATAGACATTTTATAACTTTGGTATATCTGCTTAAATTTTGTGAAAACTACACTATAAGTAGTATCAATTTATCAGTATGTCTTCGTAACTGCAATAAATAATTTCAAAACAAAATTAAACTCTTAGATAATAATGGTAATTACAGGATATAAATTATTTTGTATTTTAGAAAGAGATGGCATGAAACCCCTGATGGATCCAACCTTGAAGTGGGGAGACATTATCTCGATGCAAATGCACACTTAGCGAGAGGTTCTACGAGGATATCGGATTGTGAGGAGGTGGTTTTTTTTTTGGTACAATCACAGTGTGTGGTTAACGACTAGAGAAGGGTTTCAACAAGTTTGCGGATGTATAGAGTAGGTCACAATGTAACTTCGTGCATGTATGTATGGTATACATACCGGGCTGACGCTTTTTTTCTTTTTGAAGGAGGGCCAAGGTTGAGCGAATAGCTAGGTGATGAAGCACCTAATTAACGAAGAAGAAAACAAAGAGGAAATACTTCGGAGATCCTACATGGAGATGCTAGAATCGCATCATTACGTTTGCGGCGAGCATCTCCCCCTCCCAGCCAGCCCTCCTTTTGTAGCTCTTGTTAATCTTTCTCTGTCTTCCACGGTGAGCACCCCTCAAAGGCACTTTGCACACACATGGAGGAAGAGGGAGAGAGGGAGACCAGTGACAGGAAAACACACTCATGGCCTCCATAATTTTTCTAGCGGGAAAGGCCCGCAGGCCCACTCATGGCCCCCATGACCCTACACTACACCACACACACTTTGCTTTCACTGGCGCTAGGTCCATGTATAAAACCGATGGCCCCGATTCCATGCAGCGGCATGGGGCCCGGCTGTAAGCCGCACGTCCGGCGGCATGATCGAGCCCGCGCGGTCGGGGGGCGTGCGGTACCTGGTCCGGGGGACATTCCCTCACTGGGCCTCGCGCTCACTGTTTGTACCACCTTTCACTGCTGCTGCCCGAGTGCCGTTCGGTCTTTTCATGCAAGTGTTGATCGAAACAAAGGCAGTGGAATTTGTCGTTCGTCGGGCCTGCTACTGGCCGCTCGATCCGCAGTTTATTACTCTTTGTTTCTGCGTAATATTCGGGCGCATCTGCCGCATGTTGCAGCTCGCGCGTATGGACGGTGGAAGAAGAGAGAGACTGTAGAGCGTAGGAGTGGGAAGCTCGGGCTACAAAGAGCTTATAATTAGCTTATTACGCGATAATTTATGGAAGCTGTTTTTCAGAATTAACAACTCTCGGGATACCTAGTGGAGACGTAGTCCTCCTCTTCTTGTTGTATCAAGTGGCCTCCGGATGGTGAGCAATGATGGTAAGTGATTTACAAATATGGTTTGACCACCATCATGCGTTGCGTGGTGCTCTTTAATTATGGTATGCTTTTTCTTGAAGAATGATGGGGCTTGGGTGCCACTAGCAAAACATCGATGCAACTCGGGGGAGGCAGGCCTCGACAGCAACATTTGGCCTTTGGACGCACTCTCCATCCGCTGGAAGATTTAGAATTCTTCGAATGTAGCAACATTCCACGGGGACATCCACCCCCCTTCACGCGATACAATCAGGAATGTCATCTTCACCTTCTTTGTATAGACTTTTAGGTCTAAGGAACCGTCCCAAAAGGACATCGTCGTGTCTTGGCGGCAATACATCTCCTCATGCTCCCGCGCCTCTTGTAACTCTTGCCCATGATCACTTTGAGTTTCATGATTTTCAAGAAAGTTTACTAGATTTCTAAAAATGTTTGCCAATTCAAAAAAGTTCACGAGTTTAATAAAATCTTGGCAATTTCGAAACTCTTTGTGATTTATAAAAAGTTTTTTAATTCTTAGAAAATGTTGCAAATTTCAGAAAATGTTCATGATTTAAAAAAATGTGTTCACGAATTTACAAAAAATGTTCATGATTACCAAAAAATGTTCACGAATTTTCAAGATGTACGAAAAAATAAAAATTGAAAAATCCAAAAATTAATAAAGAAGAAATGAAGGGAAAGAAAAAATAAAACTCAGAAAATAAACAAAAAGGTAAATCAAGAAAATCGATTCATGGAGGTTCTAGGCGAGGTTCTAGAACCTTCTCAAAACATGTGAGGAATACACTAAAAATAGGCCGGGAACCACTGATCGAGCCCGCTGGAGGGGTGCACCCTGCCACCCTGGGTTGCTTTGCGGGCAACCTGCTGCGAAATAGGAGATGCCATTCAGCGCGTGACGCGCCGGTGAATGAGCAAGCGCGCATCGCTCTCCCCTACCGGGCGCCCTATTGGGCCGGCCAAGGACAGGGTGGGACGTCCTGCTGTTTGGATTTAAAAAATTACCAAATTTTAAAAAGAAAGATTTGAAAAAATGTTTCAGAAATCATAAAATATGCATGGAATAAAAGAATGCTCATCAATTTGAAAAATATTTGCACATTGAAAAATGTACATGAATAAGAAAAAAACTTTCGCAAATTCAAATATTTTCAAGAATTTTGAAAAAATGTTGACAAAAATAAAAAACAGTCAAGAATTGGTGGTTATATGGCCATCGGTCCAATATGGAGACTCTACTAGAGTTCCTCTAGAGATAGGAATCCTATTCTCTCATGTTCTATTTGCCTATGATACAATATTTTGTACACCAAAGATTTGCTTACCTAGACTCTCTTAAAATGCAAGTGCAAATAAGGTAGCATGCAAGATTATAAAGTGCAAGTAAATAAAAGCCACATATTGAAATTTAATGATGCAATAAAGTAAACAAGAGCAAGTGTGAAAGTAGTGATGGTAGAGCGGAATTGTCCCTAGGCCATTGACTATGATACTATAACCAATATCATGTTTTTATGGCATTATATGTGGAAGATGCCTATGCTAAGTAGCTAACATGTTCTTATAGTTGAATCTCTAATCAAGCATCCGCAAATACTAGGTATTCATTAAGGTAGATAAAACCATATCATTAAGATATATGAGTACTCATTATCCCATATGCTTTAACTCATATACTTAGGTATGGTAATATGTGTCACGTCGGCCACCTTATGCATATTCATCTCAACATATTAGTAACCTCAAGTCTGATCTAATGTACACGCGCGCTCATACATTAGCACAAGAACACAACATCATAACAATCATACAATTTGGGGGACCAGTAGATAACTACAACTAATCCACAACACCATATCATCAATACCACATGACAAATGAAATTTACTCAGACATAACAACAACACAGTAGATAATTGGACAATAGTTCATTGTATCAAACATCATGTTTAAGTAGGGGAATGGTGAGGTTTCTGGATTAGTTTACTAGTGTATAGATGGAGGGATATGACCAAAGAGATGGTGTCGCAGTCGATGAAGATCATGATGGCAATGACAATTTCCCCGATGGCGCTCGGGCATCACCGGAAGAGAGCAGGAGAGAGACCCCCCCTCCTTCTTCTTCTTCCTTGACATCGCCTTAGTGGGGAAGGGTTTCTCCTCTTATTTTTGGGTGGCCATGGGTGTGGAGATGAGAGTCGCGTTCGAGATTGGATTTAACCTTTTGGGGAGCCGTTTTTTACGTCATTTTCCGAGTCTCGTCGCCATTTTATAACTCCTAATATCTCTAACTCTGAAAACACTGAGTCGTCATAGGACAAAATTTAGGGACAAGTTCATGGTTAAAGGACTCACCCAAGAAGCTCCAAACCACCCAAGTGACTAGGAGACATGTGCAGGCTAGGGGCTGCGTGCCTGCGTGGAAGCATACTAGCTCCTCTCGGGTGGGTTTCTAGCCAATGGGGACCTTTGGTCCTTATATCATCGTCATATTTTTATTATATGTTTTGTCTACGAATATACCATTTTTCAATGGAAGGCAAAAACACTAAAAAAACAACAATATGTACTTGCCACTGAATTAATAAGTTAGTTCCATAAAAAATAATATAGATGTGAAACAAACATAACAAAAATTATAGATATGTTAAAAAAAGTATCAAACCCCACACTCTGGGATAGAAAGGAGAGTGGATTGAAATGATCAAACGAGTGGGAAAGAAACAACCGTTAGAAGTTGGCACGATGATTGAGCGACAATTTATTCTATAACACCAAGGCAAAACCTATAATTTTTATATTGGTGCAAATAGTTCTTTTCTTTAACGTGGCAAAGAGGAGGAAAAAACGTATATCTCAACTATACATGCGTGATCCGACTAATAGCAAAGGAAGTTTTCATTTGCACCCAAAACCGACTTTTCATGTGATATGTTGCCGCATATTTTGGTTATGAATATGAATGCATTACGAGCTATATGTAACAATGGGCTGAAACAAGATGCAATGTAATGGCAAGATGAATGCGAACATGTGTTTGTATCAGACATGTGTTGATATGTGCTCATTTGCTACGAACACATATGTAAAAATATTCATCATGTATTTAAAAAAATTATCCATCATGTATCTTCATTTTCTTCATCACAACTTAAAATTTATTTATATAGTTTCTGGAAAAAAAGTTTATTCATATAACAAAAGATTATATTCATGTAATAAACATAGGTTACAAAATTGTAGATATAAGAAAAAAAAGTAATTTTGAAAAGAAGCCCCTGATAGTGGAGTCCGATTGCTTGCTGGCCATCCAATTTATTCAGGAAAGAAGCACTAATCGCTCGCCGGTGGCAACACTAGTCAAGGAGACAAAGAACCTCTTGCATGAAGGTCGTGAGTTTTGCTTAATACTCCCTCCGTTCGGAATTACTTGTCACAGAAATGGATGTATCTAGACATATTTTAGTTCTAGATACTTTCATTTCTGAGTACATGTAAAGCGTAGTCTGAATGCTGCTGCTCACTTGATGGCTCAGCTAGGTCGCACGTCGCGGCGTACTGCTACCTGGCGCCAGGCTCAGGACCAGTTGATTTGTGTAATCTCTGTCAAAACGAGTGTAATACTGTTGCTTAATTAATATATACACTTGTTGACCCACAAAAAATAGGTGAAGAAGACAAAAGAAAGAGGAAAATTAGAAAAACAAAAAAACAAGAAACAATTTAAAAACCTAGAAGAAACTGGTGAAAATGATAAAAAAAAATCAGAAAAAGATACGCACACCAAACCGTGTAAGTGGCCTATTATCCATGCACGAGGCGCGGATTAGTGGGACCTCCTATACCGCGCGCGGAGCGCTACTAGGACGCAGGGTGCACCCCTCGCTCCCCAGCTCGCCATTTTGGTCCGGCCCATATACGGGCTCCCAGTTTTTAAATTTCATTTTTTTCTTTTCCTTTGTGATTTTTATACCATAAATAATATGGGATTTTAAAGAAGTTCCGAAATTTTGAAAAAATTATAATTGTAATAAAAAGTTCATAAAATCACAAATATTTGTGAATTTAAAAAAATATTGTTTTTTCAAAAAGATGTTCGCATATTTAAAAAAAGTTCATGATTTCGAAAAAATTACACATATTCAAAAAATGCATCAATTTGAATAAAAATTGCGAATTCAAATAATGTTCATATATTTTTCTAAAGAAAATGAAAATATGTATTCGAATTCCAAACATTATTCTAAAAGTTCGAAAAAACTTCGTCGGTTCCAAAACAACTCGCTGATTCAAAATATGTTCATGTATTTTAAAAAAGTTCGTCAAACAATAAAAGTTTCATGATTTTCAAGGAAGCTTGCCAAATTTTTAAAAATGTTTGCCAATTCAAAAAAGTTCACGAGTTTAAAAAAATCTTTGCAATTTCGAAAATCTTTGTGATTTATGAAAAGTTTGTTAATTCGTAGAAAATGTTAAAAATTTCAGAAAATGTTCATGATTTAAACAAATGTGTTCACGAATTTACAAAAAAATGTTCATGATTACCAAAAAATGTTCACAAATTTAGAAGATGTACAAAAAAGAAAAAGTGAAAAAAAAATCCAAAAATTAATAAAGAAGAAATGAAGGGAAACAAAAAAGCAAAAATCAAAAATCAAAAAATAAACAAAAAAGTAAATCAAGAAAATAGATTCATGGAGGTTCTAGGGGAATTTCTAGAACCTTCCCAAAACCGGTGAGGAATATACCAAAAGTAGGCCGGGAATCACTGATCGAGCCTGCTGGAGGGGTGCACCCTGCCACCCTAGGTTGCTTGCGGGCAACCTGCTGCAAAATAGGAGACGCCATTCAGCGCATGACGCACTGATGAATGAGCAGGTGCGCACCGCTCTCCTCTACCGGGCGCCCCAAGGACAGGGTGGGATGTCCTGTTGTTTGGATTTCAAAAAATTACTGAATTAAAAAAATTGAAAAAATGTTTCAGAAATCATAGAATATTCATGGAATAAAAGAATGCTCATCAATTTGAAAAATATTTGCGTCTTGAAAAATGTACATGAATTAGAAAAAACTTTTGCAAATTCAAATATTTTTCAAGAATTCTGAAAATGTTGATAAAAATAAAAAACAGTCAAGAATTGGTCGTTATATGGCCATCGGTCCAATATGTTGACTCTGCTAGAGTTACTCTAGAGATAGCAATGCTATTATAAAGTGCAAGTAAATAAAACCCACATATTGAAATTTAATGATGCAATAAAGTAAACAAGAGCGAGTGTGAAAGTAGTGATGGTATAGCGGAATTGTCCCTAGGCCATTCACTATGATACTAACCAATATCATGTTTTTATGGCTTTATACGTGGAAGATGCCTATGCTAAGTGGCTAACATGTTCTTATAGTTGAAACTCTAATCAAGCATCCGCAAATACTAGGTATTCATTAAGGTAGATAAATGTTGGGAAACGTAGCATGCAATTTCAAAAAAATTCCTACGCTCACACAAGATCTATCTAGGAGATGCATAGCAACTAGAGGGGAAGAGTGTGTCTACGTACCCTCGTAGACCGACAGCGGAAGCGTTTGACAACGCCGTTGATGTAGTCGAACTTCTTCTAGCTCCGACCGATCAAAAGCACCGAACGTACGACACCTCCGAGTTCTGCACACGTTCGGAGCGATGACGTCCCTCGCCTTCTTGATCCAGCAAGGTGTCAAGGAAGTAGATGAGTACCGTCAGCACAACGACGTGGTGACGATGATGGCGAAGTGATTCTCGCAGGGCTTCGCCTAAGCATCGCAAAACTATGACCGGGGTGTAAACTATGAAGGGGGGGCGCCACACACGGCTAACAATTGTTGATGTGTGTTCTAGGCGCCCCCTACCCATGTATATATAGATGGGAGGGGGAGGGGAGCAGCCATGGGGCTCCCCAAGTAGGAGGAATCCTATTTGGGGGTCTCCTCCAATTCGGCCTCCCCCACTTCCTTTTTTAGCCAGAGAGAAAAGGGAAGGGGAAGGAGAGAAGGAGGGGGGGCCGAGCCCCTTCTCCTCCTTGGGGGGTGCGCCACCCCTTGTGGGCTGGTCTGGTCCCCTCTTATGGCCCATATCTTTCCCTCGGGGGTTCCGGTAACCCCCCGGTACTCTGATAAATACCCGATACGATTCGGAACACTTTCGGTGTCCGAATACTATCATCCTATATATCAATCTTTACCTCTCGACCATTTCGAGACTCCTCGTCATGTCCGTGATCTCATCCGGGACTCCAAACAACATTATGTCACCAAATCACATAACTCATATAATACTAAATCGTCATCGAACGTTAAGCGTGTGGACCCTACGGGTTCGAGAACTATGTAGACATGACCGAGACACCTCTCCAGTCAATAACCAATAGCGGAACCTGGATGCTCATATTGGCTCCTACATATTCTACGAAGATCTTTATCGGTCGAACTGTTATGACAACATACGTTATTCCCTTTGTCATCGGTATGTTACTTTCCCGAGATTTGATCGTCGGTATCCACATACCTAGTTAAATATTGTTGCCGACAAGTCTCTTTACTCGTTCCGTCATACATCATCTTGCAACTAACTCATTAGTCACTTTGCTTGCAAATCTTCTTATGATGTGCTTTACCGAGAGGGCCCAGAGATACCTCTTCGATACTCGAAGTGACAAATCCTAATCTCGATCTATGCCAACCCAACAAACACCTTCAGAGATTCCTGTAGAGCATATTTATAATTGCTACCTCTTGAGCTTGCGTTGGTTTTTCCCTTGAAGAGAAAAGGGTGATGCAGCAAAGTAGAGTAAGTATTTCCCTCAGTTTTGAGAACAAAGGTATCAATCCAGTAGGAGAAAACGCACAAGTCACTGAATACCTGCACAATCAAACATCAACTTGCACCCAACTCAATAAAGGGGTTGTCAATTCCTTCACAGTTATTTGCAAAGTGAGATCTGATAGAGATGACTAAACGGTAAAGTAATATTTTTGGTATTTTTGGTTTATGGAACGGAAAGTAAAAGATTGCAAAGGAAGTAAATACGAAACAAAAATTATAGATCGGCAACTTATATGATGGAAAGTAGACCCGGGGGCCATAAGTTTCACTAGAGGCTTCTCTCAAGATAGAAATATTACGGTGGGTGAACAAATTACTGCCGAGCAATTGATAGAAAAGCGCAAAGTTATGATGACACCTAAGGCAATGATCATGAATATAGGCATCACGTCCGTATCAAGTAGACCGACTCCTGCCTGCATCTACTACTATTACTCCACACATCGAACAACTCCTGCCGGCATCTAGAGTATTAAGTTCATAGAACAGAGTAACGCATTAAGTAATATGACATGATGTAGCAGGATAAACTCAAGCAATATGATGAAAGCCCCATCTTGTTATCCTTGATGGCAACAATGCAATACCTGTCGGTTCCCCTTCTGTCATTGGGATCAAGCACCGTAAAATTGAACCCAAAGCTAAGCACTTCTCCCATTGCAAGAACCAATCTAGTTGGCCAAACCAAATCGATAGTTTGAAGAGACTTGCAAAGATATCAAATCATGCATATAAGAATTCAGCGGAGATTCAAATAATATTCATAGATAAGCTGATCATAAATCCACAATTCATCGGGTCTCGGCAAACACACCGCAAAAAGGTATTACATCGAATAGATCTCCAAGAACATCAAGGAGAACATGGTATTGAGAATCAAAGAGAGAGAAGAAGCCATCGAGCTACTAGCTATGGACCCGTAGGTCTGTGATAAACTACTCACGCTTTATCGAAGAGGCAATGGTGTTCATGTAGAAGCCCTCCATGATCGAACCCCCTCCGACAGGACGCCAGAAAAGTCCCCTAGATGGGATCTCATAGGTACAAAAGGTTGCGGCGGTGGAAAAGTGTTTTCGTGGCTCTCCTCATAGTTTTTGGAATATTTGAGAATATATAAGTGGAAGAAGTAGGTCGTCGGAGTCACGAGGGGCCCACAAGGGTGGGGGGCATGCCCTACCCCCTGGGCGCACCCTCCATCCTTGTGGGTTCCTCGTGGTTTCCCTGACGTGTACTCCAAGTCCTCTGGATGTCTTCTGGTCCAAGAAAAATCATCGTGAAAGTTCCATTCCGTTTGGACTCCATTTGATATTCCTTTTCTGCGAAACTCTAAAACAAGGAAAAAAATAGGAACTGGCACCGGGCTCTAGGTTAATAGGTTAGTCCCAAAAATAATATAAAATAGCATAATAATGCATATAAAACATCCAAAACAGATAATATAATAGCATGGAATAATAAAAAATTCTGGATACGTTGGAGAAGTATCAATAATCACCCAGTTACGTTGTGACGTTTGATAGCACACAAGGTATGCCTCCGGTATCCGGGAGTTGCATAATCTCATAGTCGAAGGAATATGTATTTGACAGGAAGAGCGCAATAGCAATAAAATTGAACAATCAATATGCTAAGCTAACGAATGGGTCTTGTCCATCACATCATTCTCCTAATTATGTGATCCCGTTCATCAAATGACAACACATGTTTATGGTTAGGAAACTTAACCATCTTTGATTAACGAGCTAGTCTAGTAGAGGCTTACTAGGGACACGATGTTTTGTCTATGTATCCACACATGTATCAAGTTTCCGGTTAATACAATTCTAGCATGAATAATAAACATTTATCATGATATAAGGAAATATAAAATAACAACTTTATTATTGCCTCCAGGGCATATTTCCTTCAGTCTCCCACTTGCACTAGAGTCAATAATCTGGATTACATTCTAATGATTCTAACACCCATGGAGTCTTGGTGCTGATCATTTTTTGCTCATGGAAGAGGCTTAGTAAACGGCTCTGCTACATTTAGATCCGCATGTATTTTTCAAATCTCCATGTCTCCCTCCTTGACTTGATCACGGATGGAGTTGAAGCGTCTCTTGATGTGTTTCTTCTTTTGTGAAATCTGGATTCCTTCGCTAAGGCAATTGCTCTAGTATTATCACAAAAGATTTTCATTGGACCCGATGCACTAGGTATTACACCTAGATCGGATATGAAATCCTTCATCCAGACTCCTTCATTTGATGCTTCTGAAGCAGCTATGTACTCCGCTTCATACGTAGATCCCGCCACGACACTCTGCTTGGAACTGCACCAACTGACAGCTCCACCATTCAATATAAATACGTATCCGGTTTGTGACTTAGATTCATCCAGATCAGTGTCAAAGCTAGCATCGATGTAACCATTTACGACGAGCTCTTTGTCACCTCCATAAATGAGAAACATATCCTTAGCCCTTTTCAGGTGCTTCAGGATGTTCTTGACCGATGTCCAGTGATCCACTCTTGGATTACTTTGGTACACAGCATAGCATACGTGATAGAACCTATGGCTGAGGCATAGGGAATGACTTTCATTTTTTGTCTATCTTCTGTAGTGGTCGGGCACTGAGTCTGACTCAACTTCACACCTTATTGTAACACAGGCAAGAATCCTTTCTTTGACTGATCCATTTTGAATTTCTTCAAAACTTTATCAAGGTATGTGCTTTGTGAAAGTCCTATTAAGTGTCTTGATCTATCTCTATAGATCTTGATGCCTAATATATAAGAAGCTTCACCAAGGTCTTTCATTGAAAAACTCTTATTCAAGTATCCTTTTATGCTATCCAGAAATTCTACATCATTTCTAATCAATAATATGTCATCCACATATAATATTAGAAATGCTACAGAGCTCCCACTCACTTTCTTGTAAATACAGACTTCTCCGAAAGTCTGGATAAAACCATATGCTTTGATCACCTCATCAAAGCGTATATTCCAACTCCGAGATGCTTGCACCAGTCCATAGATGGATCGCTGGAGCTTGCACACTTTGTTAGCACCTTTAGGATCGACAAAACCTTCTGGTTGCATCATATACAACTCTTCTTTAAGAAATCCATTAAGGAATGCATATTTGATGTTGATTTGCCAAATTTCATAATCATAAAATGCAGCAATTGCTAACATGATTTAGACTGACTTAAGCATCGCTACGGGTGAGAAGGTCTCATCGTAGTCAACTCCTTGAACTTGTCGAAAACCTTTCGCGACAAGTCGAGCTTTGTAGATAGTAAGATTATCATAAGCGTCAATATTCTTCTTGAAGATCCATTTATTCTCTATGGCTCACTGATCATCGGGCAAGTCCACCAAAGTCCACACTCTGTTCTCATACATGGATCATATCTTAGATTTCATGGCCTCGAGAAATTTATCGGAATCTGGGCTCATCATATATAGCTTCTTCATAGTTCGTAGGTTCTTCATGGTCTAGTAACATGACTTTCAGAACAGGATTACCATACCACTTTGGTGCGGAACGTGCTTTGGTTGACCTACGAGGTTCGGTAGTAACTTGATTTGAAGTTTCATGATCATCATCATTATCTTCCTCTCTAGTTGGTGCAGGCATCACGGGAACAGATTTCTCTGATGAGCTACTTTCCAAATTGAGAGAAGGTACAATTACCTTATCAAGTTCTACTTTCCTCCCACTCACTTCTTTCGAGGGAAACTCCTTTAGAAAGTTTCCATTATTGGCAACAAAGATCTTGCCTTCAGATCTGTGGTAGAAGGTGTACCCAATTGTTTCTTTAGGGTATCTTATGAAGACGCACTTCTCTGATTTGGGTTCGAGCTTATCAGGCTGAAGCCTTTTGACATAAGTGTCGCAACCTCAAATTTTAAGAAATGATAACTTAGGTATCTTGCTAAACCATAGTTCATATGATGTCGTCTCAATGGATTTAGATGGTGCCCTATTTAACGTGAATGCAGCTGTCTCTAATGCATAACCCAAAAATGATAGTGGCAAATCGGTAAGAGACATCATAGATCGCACCATATATAATAAAGTACGGTTATGATGTTCGGACACACCATTACACCGTGGTGTTCCAGGTGGCGTGAGTTGTGAAACTATTCCACATTTTTTTAAATGAAGGCCAAACTCGTAACTCAAATATTCGCCTCAACAGTCAGATCGTAGAAACTTAATTTTCTTGTTACGATGATTCTTCACTTCACTCTGAATTTCTTCAAACTTTACAAATGTTTCAGACTTGTGTTTTATTAAGTAGATATACCCATATCTGCTCAAATCATCTGTGAAGGTCAAAAAATAATGATACCCGCCGCGAGCCCCAACACTCAGTGGACCGCATACATCGGTAGTATTATTTCCAATACGTCATTAGCTCGCTCCATTGTTCTAGAGAACGGAGTTTTAGTCATCTTGCCCATGAGGCATGGTTCGCAAGTATCAAATGATTCATAATCAAGTGATTCCAAAAGCCCATATGCATGGAGTTTCTTCATGCGCTTTACACTAATATGACCTAAACGGTAGTGCCACAAATATGTTGCACTATCATTATCAACTTTGCATCTTTTGACATCAATATTATGAATATGTGTATCACTATAATGGAGATTCAATAAAAATAGACCACTCTTCAAGGGTGCATGACCATAAAAGATATTACTCATATAAATAGAACAACCATTATTCTCTGATTTAATGGAATAACCGTCTCGCACTAAACAAGATCCAGATATAATGTCCATGCTCAACACTGGCACCAAATAACAATTATTCACGTCTAAAACTAATCCTGAAGGTAGATGTAAAGGTAGTGTGCCGTCGGCGATCACATTGACCTTGGAACCATTTCTGACACGCATCGTCACCTCGTTCTTTGCCAAACTTCATTTAATCCGTAGCCCCTGTTTCAAGTTACAAATATGAGCAACTGAACCAGTATCAAATACCCAAGCGCTACTACGAGCATTAGTAAGGTACACACCAATAACATGTATATCAAATATACCTTTGTTCCCTTTGCCATCCTTCTTATCCGCCAAATACTTGGGGCAGTTCCACTTCCAGTAACCAGTCCCTTTGCAATAGAAGCACTCAGTTTCAGGCTTGGGTCCAGCTTTGGGCTTCTTCCCGGGAGTGGCAACTTGCTTGCCCTTCTTCTTGAAGTTCCCCTTCTTTCCCTTGCCCTTTTTCTTGAAACTAGTGGTCTTGTTAACTATCCACACTTGATGCTCCTTCTTTATTTATACCTCTGCAGTTTTGAGCATTGCGAAGAGCTCGGGAATTGTCTTATCCATCCCTTGTATATTATAGTTCATCACGAAGCCTTTGTAGCTTGATGGTAGTGATTGAAGAACTCTGTCAATAACACTATCATCCGGAAGATTAAATCCCAGCTAAGTCAAGTGATTATGATACCCAGACATTTTGAGTATGTGTTCACTGATAGAACTGTTCTCCTCTATCTTGAGGCTATAAAACTTGTTGGAGACTTCATATCTCTCAACTCGGGCATTTGCTTGAAATATTAACTTCAACTCCTGGAACATCTCATATGGTCCATGACGTTCAAAATGTCTTTGAAGTCCCGATTCTAAGTCGTGAAGCATGTCACACTGAACTATCGAGTAGTCATCGGATCGAGCTTGCTAGACATTCATAACATCAGCATCTGCGCCTGCAGCAAGCCTTTCACCTAGCGATGCATCAAGGACATAATTCTTCTGTGCAGTAATGAGGATAATCCTCAAGTTATGGACCCAGTCCGTGTAGTTGCTACCATCACCTTTCAACTTAGTTTTCTCTAGGAACGCATTAAAATTCAAGGGAACGGTAGCACGGGCCATTGATCTACAACATAGATATGCCAAAACTATCAGGAATACGTTCATGATAAATTAAGTTCATTAAATCATATTACTTAAGAGATCCCACTTAGATAGACATCCCTCGAGTCATATAAATGATACGTGATCCAAATCTACTAAACCATGTCCGATCATCACGTGAGATGGAGTAGTCATCCATGGCGAACATCTCTATGTTGACCATATCTATTATATGATTCACGTTCGACCTTTCAGTCTTAAGTGTTCCGAGGCCATGTCTATACATGCCAGGCTCGTCAAGTTTAACCCGAGTATTCCGCATGTGCAAAACTATCTTGCACCTGTTGTATGTGAACGTAGAGTCTATTATTAGGGAACGTAGCATGCAATTTCAAAAAAATTCCTACGATCACGCAAGATCTATCTAGGAGATGCATAGCAACGAGAGGGGGAGAGTGTGTCCACGTACCCTCGTAGACCGAAAGCGGAAGAGTTAGGTTAACACGGTTGATGTAGTCGAACGTCTTCATGATCCAACCGATCTAGTACCGAACGTATGGCACCTCCGAGTTCAGCACACGTTCAGCTCGATGACGTCCCTCGAACTCTTGATCCATCAGAGGGTTGAGGGAGAGTTTCATCAGCACGACGGCGTGGTGACGGTGATGGTGATGTGATCTGCGTAGGGCTTCGCCTAAGCACTATGACGCTATGACCGGGGGAGTAAACTGTGGAGGAGGACACCACACACGGCTAAGAGAACAACTGTCGTGCTATGGGGTGCCCCCTGTCCCCGTATATAAAGGAGGGGAGGAGGATGTGGCCGGCCAGGAGCGGTGCACCATGGGGGGGAGTCCTACTAGGACTCCACTCATAGTAGGATTCCCCCCTCTTTTCCTTTTTCATCGGAGGGGGAAATGAAGGAGAGGGAGAGGGAGAAGGAAAGGGGGGTTCCACCCCCTCCCCTAGTCCAATTCGGACTCCCATGGGGGGGGCACTCCTTGCGGGCTCCCCTCTCTCTCCACTAAGTCCCATGTAGGCCCAATATTTCCCCCGGGGGTTCCGTTAACCCCTCGGTACTCCGATAAAATACCCAAACCACTCGAAACCATTCCAATGTCTGAATACCACCTTCCAATATATCAATCTTTACCTCTCGACCATTTTGAGACTCCTCGTCATGTCCGTGAACTCATCAGGGACTCCGAACAAACTTTGGTCACCAAAACACATAACTCATAATACAAATCGTCATCGAACGTTAAGCGTGCGGACCCTACGGGTTTGAGAACTATGTAGACATGACCGAGACACATCTCCGGTCAGTAACCAATAGAGGAACCCGGATGCTCATATTGGTTCCTACATATTCTACGAAGATCTTTATCGGTCAAACCACAATAACAACCTACGTTATTCCCTTTGTCATCGGTATGTTACTTGCCCGAGATTCGATTGTCAGTATCATCATACCTAGTTCAATCTCGTTACCAGCAAGTCTCTTCACTTGTTATGTAATGCATCATCTCGTAACTAACTCATTAGTCACATTGCTTGCAAGGCTTATAGTGATGTGCATTACCGAGAGGGCCTAGAGATACCTCTCCGATACTTGGAGTGACAAATCCCAATCTTGATCTATGCCAACCCAACAAACACCTTCGGAGACACCTGTAGAGCATCTTTATAATCACCCAGTTACATTGTAATGTTTGATAGCACACAAGGTGTTCCTCCGGTATTCGGGAGTTGCATAATCTGGTATTCGGGAGTTGTATAATCTCATAGTCAGAGGAATATGTATAAGTCATGAAGAAAGCAATAGCAATAAAACTTAATGATCATTATGCTAAGCTAACGGATGGGTCTTGTCCATCACATCATTCTCTAATGATGTGATCACGTTCATCAAATGACAACACATGTCTATGGTTAGGAAACTTAACCATCTTTGGTTAACGAGCTAGTCAAGTAGAGGCATACTAGGGACACTCTATTTTGTCTATGTATTCACACATGTACTAGGTTTACGGTTAATACAATTCTAGCATGAATAATAAACATTTATCATGATATAAGGAAATGTAAATAAGAACTTTATTATTGCCTCTAGGGCATATTTCCTTCAGTCTCCCACTTGCACTAGAGTCAATAATCTAGTTCACATTGCCATGTGATTTAACACCAATAGTTCACATCACCATGTGATTGATACCCATAGTTCACATAGTCATGTGACCAGCACCCAAAGGGTTTACTAGAGTCAGTAATCTAGTTCGCATCGCCATGTGATTAACACCAAAAGAGTACTAAGGTGTGATCATGTTTTGCTTGTGAGAGAGGTTTAGTCAACGAGTCTACCATATTCAGATTCGTATGTACTTTGCAAATTTCTATGTCTACAATGCTCTGCACGGAGCTACTCTAGCTAAATTCTCCCACTTTCAATATGTATCCAGACCGAGACTCAGAGTCATCCAGATTAGTGTCAAAGCTTGCATCGACGTAACTCTTTATGACGAACTCTTTATCACCTCCAAAACCGAGAAATATTTCCTTAGTCCTCTAAGGATAATTTTGACCGCCGTCTAGTGATCTACTCCTAGGTCACTACTGTACTCCCTTGCAAAACTCATGGCAAGGTATACAATAGGTCTGGTACACAACATGGCATACTTTATAGAACCTATGGCTGAGGCATAGGGAATGACTTTCATTCTCTCTCTACGTTCTGCCACGGTCGGGCTTTGAGTCTTACTCAACTTCACACCTTGCAACATAGGCAAGAACCCTTTCTTTGACTGATCCATTTTGAACTTCTTCAAAATCTTTTCAAGGTATGTGCTTTGTCAAAGTCTTATTAAGCGTTGATGTCTACTATGCAAATTTATTCTTGTAGACTCGTGTTGGGCCTCCAAGCGCAGAGTTTTGTAGGACGGTGGCAATTTTCCCTCAAGTGGATGACCTAAGGTTTATCAATCTGTGGGAGGTGTAGGATGAAGATGGTCTCTCTCAAACAACCCTGCAACCAAATAGAAGAAATCTCTTGTGTCCCCAACACACCCAATACAATGGCAAATTGTATAGGTCTAGTTCGGCGAAGAGATGGTGATAAAAGTGTAATATTGATGATAGAAATATATTTTTATAATCTGACTAAATAAAAACAGCAAGGTAGCAAATAGTAAACGGGCACAAAATGGTATTGCAATGCTTGAAAATGAGGCCTAGGTTCCGTACTTTCACTAGTGTAATCTCTCAACAATGCTAATATAATTGGATCATATAACCCTCCCTCAACATGCAACGAAGAATCACTCCAAAGTTCCTATCTAGCGGAGAACATAAGAATAAATCATCTGTAGGGTATGAAACCACCTCGAAGCTATTCTTTCCAATCGATCTATCCAAGAGTTCGTACTAAAATAAGACCAAATAATTTCAGATTCATAATACTCAATCCAACATAAAGAACCTCAAAGAGTGCCCCAAGATTTCTACCGGAGAAACAAAAGACGAGAACGTGCATCAACCCCTATGCATAGATTACCCCAATGTCACCACGGGAATTCGCGAGTTGAGTGCCAAAACATATATCAAGTGAATCAAAATAATACCCCATTGTCACCACGAGTATTCATTTGCAAGACATATATCAAGTGCTCTCAAATCCATAAAAGTATTCAATCCGATAAAACGAAATCTCAAAGGGAAAACTCAATTCATCACAAGATAGAGAGGGGAAAACACCATATGATCCGACTATATTGACAAAGCCCGCGATAGATCAAGATCTTGGCATCTCAAGAACACGAGAGAGAGAGAAAGATTAAACACATAGCTACTTGTACAAACCCTCAGCCCCGAGGGTGGACTACTCCCTCCTCATCGTGGTGGCCGCCAGTATGATGAAGATGGCCACCAGAGATGATTCACCCCTCCGACAGGGTGCCGGAACGGGGTCTAGATTGGTTTTCGATAGCTACAGAGCCTTGCGGCGGCGGAACTTCTGATCTAGGGTTATTTCTGATGGTTTCTCTATTTATAGGATTTTTTGGCGTCGGTTTCACGCGAAGATGGGCCTCGAGGTGAGCACAACCCACACAGGCAAGCCAGGCCCACCAGGCGCGCCCTGGTGGGTTGTGCCCTCCTCGTGGCTCTTCTGGCCCTCCCATGAAGCTTCGGGGGTCTCTTTTGTTCCATAAAAATCGTCAAAAAGTTTCAGCTCATTGGGAGAACTTTCATTTCTGCACAAAAAATAACACGACGGTAGTTCTGCTAAAAACAGCGTCAGTCCGGGTTAGTTCCATGCAAATCATACCAAAACCATATAAAATTGTTGTAAACATGTCATGAATACTTCATAAATTATAGATACGTTGGAGACGTATCAACATACCCAAGGTTAATTCCTACTCGTCCTCGAGTAGGTAAATGATAAAAGAAATAATTTACGAAGTGTGAATGCTAGCAAAGTGCATAAGTTTGATCAATGACATTTTCAATCACTTTTCCTA
Organism: Triticum urartu; assembly: GCF_003073215.2. Classification (NCBI taxonomy): domain Eukaryota; kingdom Viridiplantae; phylum Streptophyta; class Magnoliopsida; order Poales; family Poaceae; genus Triticum; species Triticum urartu. The sequence continues at coordinate 59,836,406 of NC_053022.1, read as the reverse complement.
GCATCATAACAGGAGTTATTTCTTATAAAACTTCTCATGTTAAAGTAGCAACCAATTCACATGTTAAGGTTCAAACAACGAATTCTCTTGAAACTCAACAACCTATGTTCTCAGTCACCAAGCAATTGTAATTCAAGTTATTCAACAGAGTTTAAGTAAGAGCTCCACATACTCAACCATCATATAGTCTTCTATGATTGCTAACACTCACCACATACACGTGAGCAAATGTTTCAACCGGACACATAGAAAGATAGGGGCTTATGATTTTGCCTCCCAACGTATTCACCGCAAGGGCGATGTCAACAATAATAACTCATGCTGCTCATATCAACCTGGATATATGCGCCTAGATCTTTCCTCACCACATTATGCTTGCCAAAAGAGAAAAATAAAAAAGGGAATAGAGAGAAAAACTTTGTCTCTTTGCATAAAAGTAAATACTGAAAAGTAAAAGATAGGCCCTTTGCAGAGGGAAGCAGAGGTTGCCATGTGCTTATTTATTTGTATGCTCAACCCCTTAGTGCAAAAGAATGTCACGTTATATTGCCCCTTGTCAGTGTCAAAACCGACGGATCTCGGGTAGGGGGTCCTGAACTGTGCGTCTAAGGCGGATGGTAACAGGAGGCAGGGGGCACGATGTTTTACCCAGGTTCGGGCCCTCTTGATGGAGGTTCGGGCTCTTCTTGATGATATGAGTATTACAAGAGTTGATATACCACGAGATCGGAGAGGCTAAACCCTAGAAGCTAGCCTATGGTATGATTGTATGTTGTCCTACGGACTAAAACCCTCCGGTTTATATAGACACCAGAGGGGGCTAGGGTTACACAAGGTCGGTTACAAAGGAGGAGATATACATATCCGTATTGCCTAGCTTGCCTTCCACGCCAAGTAGAGTCCCATCCGGACACGAGACGAAGTCTTCAATCTTGTATCTTCATAGTCTAACAGTCCGTCCAAAGGATATAGTCCGGCTGTTCGGAGACCCCCTAATCCAGGACTCCCTCACCCTTTATGATAGAAACCTTTATTATTCAGTCTATCGCTTTTATTCTTTACCATCACAAGTTCGTACAACACTCAATTTTCTCTTACACTAAATGATCTAACACTTTTAGAAGCTATTTTTATTGCCTTATTGCATCGATGACAACTTACTTGAAGGATGTTGCTCAATCCTTAGGTAGGTATGGTGGACTCTTGAAAATAAGATTTGGGTTTAAGGGTTTTTGGATGCACAAGTAGTATCTCTAATTGGTGCGGAATTTTTGGCTAGCAACGATGGGGGGCAAGCACCACATGTTGAAGGATCTATGACAATATAACTTCTATGTGAATATGAACAAACATAAACCATTATGTTGTTTTCCTTGTCCAACATCAACAATTTTGGCATATAATATTTTGATGGGGGCTCACAATCACAAAAGATTTCCAATATAATGCATTTGCATGTGAAATTTCTCTTCCTTATACTAATTATTCATGAATTGCTTGTATGACCAATGTTGTGATTGTCAAGCTTCAAAAGATTTCACTTTCTAAACCCAATGTGAAGCTACCACTAGGCATGATATAATCTCAACTTCATTATATCCAATTCATTCAACAATTTACTCATAGGATATAAGTGAAGCACAAGAGTAAATGACAAGCTACTCCAAAAAGATATAAGTGAAGAACAAGCGAGTAGTTATGTAAATGGGTAGCTATTTGAGGACTCTCTCTTATTTAGAAGTTTTAGATCTAAGTATTTTATTGAAACAGCAAGCAAAACAAAACAAAATGACATTCCAAGAATATCACACATCATGTGAAGAAGCAAAAACTTAGGCTCAACCGATACTAACCGATAATTGTTGAAGAAGAAAGGTGGGATGCCTACCTGGGCATCCCCAAGCTTAGATGCTTGAGACTTATTGAAATATTATCTTGGGATGCCTTGGGAATCCCCAAGCTGAGCTTTTGTGTCTCCTTAATTCTTCTCATATGACGGTTTTCCTAAATCTCAAAAGCTTCATCCACACAAAAGTCAACAAGAACTCGTCGGATAAGTTAGTATAAACCAATGCAAAAACCTTATCATTCTCTACTGTAGCAAATCACTAAAATCATTATTAAACATTTCATACTAAATGCCTCTGCATATTTATTACTCATATCCTCAAATAGGATCATTAAACAAGCAAACATATGCAAACATAACAGCAATCTGCCGAAACAGTATAGTCTGTAAAGAATGCAAGAGTATCAATACTTCTTAAACTCGAAAGATTATGAAATTTTACCACACTGTAGAAAATTTATCATCTCTTATTTTGCAAAAAGTTTCAACATTTTATCACATTCTTACTTTTCTAGGGAATTTTTGCAACAACGGTAAACTTTCTGTTTTCAAACAACAACATGTAGGCTTGCAAAATAATCATAGTAAAGGCTATCATTGCCACTTTTATTGAAATAAAAGATGCAAAAAATTATTATAAATAACAACAAGAAAATCCTAACAAAATAAAATTATGCTCCAAGCAAAACACATAACATGTGACGAATGAAAACATAGCTCCAAGTGAGGTTACTGATAATGTTGGAGACGAAAGAGGGGGTGCCTTCTGGGGCATCCCCAATCTTAGTTTCTTGGAATTTCCTTGAATATTACCTTTGGGTTCCTTGGGAATCCCCAATATTAGGGTCTTGTCACTCTTTATTCTCCTTATATCGACATCTCACCCAAAACTTGAAAACTTCAATCACACAAAACTTAACGGAACTTTGTGAGATATGTTACTATGATAAAGAGCAAACCATTTCACTTTTGGCACTGTCAAAGACAAGATTCATAATTTTTCTCACACAGTTCCTACTGTAGCGTATAATTTCCACAATTTATATTGAGCAATATAAGCCATGGAAACTGAAAAACAAGCAAACTATGCATTGAAAATAGAATCTGTCCAAAACAGAATAGTCTGTAGTAATATGTACTCCAACCATACTTCTTCTACTCCAAAAATTCTGAAAAAATAGGAAAACCTGGGAAATTTGTCTATAATTATAGTGCAAAACGAATCTGCATTTTATCACGCTTATGTTAAAAATGATAATTGTTTTACTAAGCGCAAAAGTTTCTGTTTTTCAGCAAGATCAAATCAACTATCACCGTAAGCCATTCCAAAGATCTTACTTGGCACTTTATTGAAACGTAAGCAATAAAACATGATCACTACAGTATCCTAATCATGTTAACACACAAAAACAGTAGGTAAAAGTGTTGTGTTGTCTCCCAACAAGCGCTTTTCTTTAATGCCTTTTAGCTAGGCATGATGGTTTCAATGATGCTCACATAAAATATAAGAATTGAAACACAAATAGAGCATCATGAAGCATATGACTAGCACATTTAAGTCTAACCCACTTCCTATGCATAGGGATTTTGTGAGCAAACAACTTATGAAAACAAGAATCAACTAGCATAGGAAGGCAAAACAAGCATAACTTTAAAACTTTCAACACATAGAGAGGAAACTTGATATTATTGTAATTCCTACAAGCATAAGTTCCTCCCTCATAATAATTTTCAGTAGCATCACGAATGAATTCAACAATATAACTATCACATAAAGCATTCTTTTCATGATTCACAAGCATACAAATTTTATTACTCTCCACATAAGCAATTTTATTCTCATCAATAGTAGTGGGAGAAAACTCAACAAAATAACTATCATGAGAGTGAAAATTAAAATCATGATGACAAGTTTCATGGTTATCATTATTCTTTATAACATATATGTCATCACCATAATCATCACAGATAGAAACATTATTATCATAGTCAATTGAAGCCTCATCCAAAATGGTGGATTCATCACTAAATAAAGTCATGACCTCTCTAAATCCACTTTCATCATTATAATCATCATAAATAGGAGGCATGCAATCATTATTACAAATTTGCACATCAAATATTGGGGGACTAAAAATATCATCTTCATCAAACATAGCATCCCCAAGCTTATGGCTTTGCATATCGTTAGCATCATGGATATTCGAAGAGTTCATACCAACAACATTGCAATCATGCTCATCATTCAAAGATTTTTTGTCAAACATTTTATAGAATTCTTATTCTATCAATTGAGCTCAATTTTCCTTTCCATAATTTTCACGAAAGACATTTTAAAGATGAATAATATGAAGCAACCTCAATTCCATTTTTTTGCAGTTTTCTTTTATAAACCAAACTAGTGATAAAACAAGAAACTAAAAGATTTAATTGCAAGATCTAAAGATATACCTTCAAGCACTCACCTCCCCGACAACGGTGCCAGAAAAGAGCTTCGTTGACGGGGTGTGAGTGCCGCTTACCTAACCTCCCCGGCAATGGTGCCAGAAAAGAGCTTGATGTCTACTACGCAACTTTATTCTTGTAGACTCGTGTTGGGCCTCCAAGCACAGAGTTTTGTAGGACAGTAGCAATTTTCCCTCAAGTGGATGACCTAAGGTTTATCAATCCGTGGGAGGTGTAGGATGAAGATGGTCTCTCTCAAACAACCCTGCAACCAAATACAAGAAATCTCTTGTGTCCCCAACACACCCAATACAACGGCAAATTGTATAGGTGCACTAGTTCGGCGAAGAGATGGTGATAAAAGTGTAATATTGATGGTAGAAATATATTTTTATAATCCAAGTAAATAAAAACAGCAAGGTAGCAAATAGTAAACGGGCACAAAAACGGTATTGCAATGCTTGAAAATGAGGCCTAGGGTCCGTACTTTCACTAGTGCAATCTCTCAATAATGCTACTATAATTGGATCATATAACCCTCCCTCAACGTGCAACGAAGAATCACTCCAAAGTTCCTATCTAGCGGAGAACATAAGAAGAAATCGTTTGTAGGGTACGAAAAACCACCTCGAAGCTATTCTTTTCGATCGATCTATCCAAGAGTTCGTACTAAAATAAAACCAAATAATTTCAGATTCATAATATTCAATCCAACACAAAGAACCTCAAAGAGTGCCCCAAGATTTTTATCGGAGAAACAAAAGACGAGAACGTGCATCAATCCCCTATTCATAGGTTACCCCAATGTCACAACGGGAATCTGCGAGTTGAGTGCCAAAACATATATCAAGTGAACCAAACATATATCGAGTTTCCTGATCATTTTCATTAGCTTCCTCTTCAGTTGGTGTAGGCATTACGGGAATGGTTTTCTGTAATGAGCTACTTTCCAATTCGAGAGAAGGTACAATTACCTCATCAAGTTCTATTTTCCTCCCACTCACTTCTTTCAAGAGAAACTCCTCTAGAAAGGATCCATTCTTAGCAACAAATATCTTGCCTTCGGATCTGTGATAGAAGGTGTATCCAACAATTTCTTTTGGGTATCCTATTGGGGATTGTTGTAGAGATTAAAATTTTCTATGCATCACCAAGATCAATCTATGGAGAGACTAGCAACGAGAGAGACGGGAGTGCATCTTCATACCCTTGAAGATCACGATGCGGAAGCGTTACAAGAACGCGGATGAAGGAGCCGTACTCGCAGCGATCCAGATCGCGGTTGATTCCGATCTAAGCGCCGAACAACGGCACCTCCGCATTCAACACACGTATAGCCCGGGGACGTCTCCTACTTCTTGATCCAGCAAGGGGGAAGCAGAAGTTGGGGAAGAGCTCCGGCAGCACGACGACATGGTGGTGGAGCTTGCAGTTTACCGGCAGGGCTTCGCCAAGCTCAACAGAGGAGGAGGGGTGTTGGAGAGGGGGAGGGCTGCGCCTTGGATGTGGTGCTACTGCCCTCCCTCCACCCCTCTATTTATAGGGCGAAGGGGGAAGGGGGCGGCCCCTCTAGATGAGATCTAGAGGGGGGGGCGGCCAAGGGGAGGGGGTTTGCCCCCCCAAGCCAAGGGGGCGCCCCCTTTAGGGTTCCCCCCAACCCTAGGCGCATGGGCCCTAGGGGGGGATGGCGCCCATCCCACTTAGGGGCTGGTTCCCTTCCACATACAGTCCATAGGGCCCTCCAGGGCAGGTGGACCCTCCCGGTGGACCTCTGGAACCCCTTCGGTGGTCCCGGTAGAATACCGATAAACCCCCGAAGACTTCCGGTGACCGTATGATGACTTCCCATATATAAATCTTCACCTCCGGACCATTCCGGAACTCCTCGTGACATCCAGGATCTCATCCGGGACTCCAAAGAACATTCGGTAACTGCATACTATTTCCCATAACAACTCTAGCGTCACCGAACCTTAAGTGTGTAGACCCTACGGGTTCGGGAATCATGCAGACATGACCGAGACATCTCTCTGGCCAATAACCAACAGCGGGATCTGGATACCCATGTTGGTTTCCACATGTTCCACGACGATCTCATCGGATGAACCACGATGTCGGGGATTCAATCAATCCCGTATACAATTCCCTTTGTCTACCGGTATGATACTTGCCCGAGATTCGATCGTCGGTATCCCTATACCTTGTTCAATCTCGTTACCGGCAAGTCTCTTTACTCGTTCCGTAACACATCATCCCATGATCAACTCCTTGATCACATAGAGCTTATTATGATGATGTCTTACCGAGTGGGCCCAGAGATACCTCTTCGTCACACGGAGTGACAAATCCCAGTCTCGATTCGTGCTAACTCAACAGACACTTTCAGAGTACCGTTGACGGTGTCCTGGACTAGGGGGTACTCACCACGTCGAGATTGGGCCGAGGACCCCCATGGCCGTATACTCATGGGCCAGTTCGGACAGCTGCCGCATACATGGAAGATTCCACAAGACTTGCTGATCAAGACAAGGACTCCTCCCCACCGGCGTATTCGGCTAGGACTCTTGTTATCCTAGGCCTCTGGTGCATTATATAAACCTAGGCTAGGCTAGTCGATAGATCATATACAACAATCATAATCATAGGCTAGCTTCTAGGGTTTAGCCTATACGATCTCGTGGTAGATCAACTCTCTTAATACTCATATCATCAAGATCAATCAAGCAGGAAGTAGGGTATTACCTCCATCGAGAGGGCCCGAACCTGGGTAAACATCGTGTCCCCCGCCTCCTGTTACCATTGATCCTAGACGCACAGTTCGGGACCCCCTACCCTAGATCCGACGGTTTTGACACCGACATTAGTGCTTTCATTGAGAGTTTCGCTGTGTGATCGGCAAAAGGATCAATGGCTTGCCCGCAGGTCAACTGCGACGCCGGCTTCTTCGTCACCGGCTCGGCCGGCCACCTTGGCTGGACCGAGGACTGTGCCCTACCTCCGATCGTCATTTTCGGATGAGGGCCTTCATCAACATCAACTCCGATCTCTATCAAGATCATGGAGGAATCATCCAGGGAGCCCGGGGGCTCAACATCAACATTGCCCTCGGGTGACCGTGCTGTTTTTCTGGACAGCGAACTCGTATCCGCCGCCACCGCCTCCTCAAGTGTCGTTTTAATGTTTGCTTCGATGTAATTGTGCGGAATTGAGTCTACAACAACCCTGGGAAAAATTCGTTGAGTTCCGATGGAGGAATCTTTGGCAATCCGCGATATACCGGAGCCTTGTCAAATCTGGACGGGAATCTGGACGAGTTTAGGGCGTGGTGTCCAGCTTCTAGCTCGGACGTCCTTTGGAAGATCCAACCATTGATCGGCTGCGCAATTCCTATATCTACCACCCCTCAAAATTTCAGCTCGATCCGACCGTCCGAACTTCGAGAACCTTCCGATTAGTGCATCACTTTTCGGATCTGTTTTCTGCGCAAAAACGAATCCGACCTGAGTTCGTCTTTCTTATGAACGGGATTTCAGACATCCTTTTTGAAGGAATTTTTGTGTGAGGTATTGTGTTTTGTTCCAGAACACATCCCACTAATTTTAAAATCTTTAGAACATGATCTTCAGCATCATGCTAGTGTCAAACCAGTCCAGCAATATTGCTCCATGGCTACCGACCTGCGCTAGACACATCGTCACTTTGTTGAGCCGAGCTCAACTTCTTCGGATCATCATCTCGGCGAGCCGAACAGGAGTTCAGCATCGCGAAGGATAAATCATCACCAACATTGCCGCCCCATGGATTACACGGAGCGGGCACACCAGCATCACCGCACGGTCACTTCATCAAGCCGGCATTGACCACATCACGACTTGCATCGGCAGGGCCGCACTGTTGCTCCTTCAAGCCGGTGTCCATCACACCGACCTACTTCGACTCATCGGCTGACATCGAGGCTTCGACATCTCGGCTGGACCAGGGGCTTCACCATCTCTTCATCAACCTACTCCGGAGACTTTGGCGTCACTAGCCGACCAGCTCCGTCATGTTAGCTGGACCGAGGGCTTTGCCTTGGCAAGCTAACCTTTGCCAGCATCGCCATGCCGTCGCTTTATCGCCCATCAGGCAATGGGTGTGCGGATAGAGTCCCAATTTTGGGAATCACCTTTCTTCGGATTGCTACAACAAATAAATCAGGTGCTATTAATCCTAGTATTTTTTTGCTTGTTTGGGTTCATTTTTCCCAAGGAATTATTACTCTGGTTTGTCCATCATATATACGCAGGTCTATCAAATGGTGGCCGCATTAACGACGATCGCATGGTAGTTCGGTCAGTTTCCGTATATAGTCCGGCGAACGCCGCATCCGGAACTCGGACCGATCTGTGAATTCAGGCTTTGCCACGCCTTTACTGCATCATGCCGATGCCCGGCATCGACATTGACTTCAGCGCCAGGCCATATTTCTTTTATTGCTCACTTTGCATAAATTATTTATTATGCAACGATTTTTTTATACTATTATCTCCGGTTTGCACCATTTTTTGTGCACAGGAAAATGATCCGGGTTGGGCAGTATCGTCAACTCGGCGTACTGACATACCACGCCACCTCGGCTAGACGGGGAGCTTCGTCAACACTTCATTACCCCATGCCGGGGACTTCAGCATCACTCTGCCGGCCTGCATTGACCATGCTATGTCACCACTTCGGAGTGCCGAGCTCTTTGCTCCGCCACCTTGGGCCGGCTTGGGGGATGGACCTTGTCCCGCATCAAGCTCGGACCATGTCATCAATACCGAACACATTAACCAGCTAAGTTGCCTTCAGGCTCAAAGTTTTAAATTTTTAACTTGTGTTCGGTTCGACCAAGCATTATACCTTTTTGAAAAAAAGTTGCTTGTAAAAAATCTCATTGTCAAAACTTTGTTTGTGACACACAAATTCAAATACCCCGTTTACTTGGGGGCTTTCTTTATGAAACTTTTCCTCTTGCATATGATTATACTTGTACGGCTTCGTTCCTTGTTCGTGTATTACGCCACAATATGCACCATATTGACTTAAGCGATTTGCAAGCTGGGTTGCCTCGCTCCTGTGTTTACCCCTATGTTCCCGATTGTTCGGCTAGGGAGTAAAGGGAGCACCTCTGCGATTGTCACGATCGGGTCATCCGAGCCGGACCTCAGACTAGGTGAATCCGAAAGCTAGCGCTCTTATTGTTTTCAATTATGGTCGGCACACAACGAAACTCATGAGTACAAAAAATCTATTGCACAAGTCTCATAGTAACAATGAGCACCGAAGAAAGGTATCGGTGGGGGTACTATTTTTCTTGAAGATGTTTCTTACACTTCGTCAGTAATATAGCATAAGTTCTCTGAGCACGCTTTGTCTGTTACAGCCTTATGGCCTGATTGCCTGGTTATCGGAAACATCGTTGATATTCTCGACAGGTGGAGTACATAACACTTTTCGGCCCTTGACCGAAGAGGGAGAAGCTGACGGTCGGTTAAGACGCGTATAAAGTTCAGGTGAACACAGATATTGTCGGGGATATACCCCGTGGTATGATCCGTCTGGGACTTAGTAAACCGGCAGGTGTTAAGGCAGGTGGTAAACCGGTTGGTGTTAAGTCAGACGGTAAACCGGCAGGTTGTTAAACCGACTGACAGTTAAGACAGACAGGTAAAACAGGCAGTTAACTCAGGCGGTAAACCGGCAGGTTGTTAAACCGGCTGACAGTTAAGATAGGAGTTAAGTCAGATGATAACTCAGCAGACATTCTTAAACCGGCAGACCATCTTAAACCGGCACCAGTTAACTCCCGGCAGACCATCTTAAACCGGCACCAGTTAACTCCCGGCAGGCAGTGGTAACTGGGTTGCCAGGAGTTATGTAGCCCGAGACGTTATGAAGCCCAAGATGTTAAGAAGCCCAAGAAGAGAAGTCATAATAGTTAAGTTTTAAGTCCGAGTTGGACTCTACATGTAACCCGCCCCTTCAACATATATAAGGAGCGGCAGGGCACCCCAAAGAGGGAGAAGGAGGAAGAAACAATCTTAAAGGGTTAGGGTTAACTGGGAGAGCCAGTTTACGGCGACTTCCTCATGATCATAATGAGAGATAGCCTCAAACAACACGTAGGGTGGTTACCGGATAATGTTTCTCGGGGCCTGAAGCTGTCTAAACCTTTGTCTTGCGTTGTGTCTCTCGATTCCACTCAACCCCTCTCAAGCTACCACATAGATGCGTTGGCCTCACGACTAAGTCCTCACACCAGGACATCTGCCGCGATATTTCCACGACAGTTGGCGCCCACCGTGGGGCTCGCGCACGATGGTGTTAAGTTCTTGGATGGATTTTTTCCAAGGTTTCAAAAAGCTCGCAATTGGCCAGATAAAGAAGGTTCGGCAGGAGAGTCTTTGGCAGAGTCGACAAATACTACGTTTGGGATCAATATGGTTATTAACTTTGGAGCCGGCAGTATGAGTTTTGATTTCAAGACAAATTAGGGTTTGGATTTTCTGTTGTGCGCTTCCGATGCAACGTGATTCGTCGGATCCGAAGTTAAAATCAGCTTTGCTACACAGACTGATGACGCTGAATAACCCGGTGTGGGACAGCGCGGACGTCTTGAACTGCCTCGCGCGTGGCTGGAGATCGAGAAGGATCGCATGTATCATCGCACACGTCGCTAGGCGATCCGTCGAATCCGACTTTGCTATTGTGCCTCCACACGTAACCGGGTAATCCGTCCGGATTAGTTTCCAATCTTGACGTCTGATGCTAAAACCGAGTTGGCAAGGGGACAAGACGAGTCCAGTCAAGTTGCTGTGCAGAATCGGTCCACCGCCCAGGCTCGTCCCTGCCATAGCCTGTCGCTCCTCCGTAAGCCGTCCGTGGCGTCATCCCCATCAAGCCTCCAAGTAGCTGAAGACTGTCGTCGTTTCACCTCGTTGCCAGAGGCTCGCCACGGCTGCAAAACCGGCCCTGCCATGTCCTTGGAAGCATGTTGACTCGGCCTGTCCTGCTGAATCGCCCCGACCTGGCGCCGCTCCGAGTCGCCCGAGCTCGCGGCCCTGAACTGTATCACTTGCGTCAAACCAGCCGGCCGCCTGACCCGTTTTCGTCGCCCGCGCCTGGGGTCGTCTTCATCGCGCGTCGAGCTGCCGCCGCCGTGACCCGCCATTGCCGCCTCATGCTCTTGGTGGCTTCACGCTTCAAGTCTCAAGGTAGCAGTGTACGGGCTTGCTGTTACTTCCTAATGTAATGATGGAAGGAAAAGTACTACGTCTACGGGATCAAAATTTGCTGCTGAAGGCTTGTCTGAAGATCACGATTTATAAAAGGATTGGGAGGACGGATTACTGGAATCACTGGTTGCCACCAAGACAGTGACGGAAGAGCCGGTGCCGCATCAACCACATGCCGCCGTCGCTATAAATCGCCGGTGCGCCTCGTCTGCAGCCGGGTTGAGCTATTCGGCCTTAGCTCGTTGCTCCCGTGCCATAAACGCTGAGCCGGCATTCTGCCTCCGGCGGCCGTGTGTGTTTTAAATTGCCGTGGTCTGCGCCAAGTCACCTGTGTCAGTAAGAATCCAATTGATTTAATAGGGTCCCAAACATCAGCTTTGGTTGAGACTTTGGAGAACGAGTAGCTTTGGGGATAATACAAAAATCCAATTGCCGCGGTCTGCGCTATCGTGCACATATATCACCAACCACGGGTTGATAGTTGTTTCTACAAGTCGTGGCAGCATCTGGCAGGGTCTTCGAGGGGATCAATACAAAAATACCCTAGATACAGATATGGATCAAGAGAGAATTCAGCAACAGTACTGAATATTTGCGGCTGCTACATGCAAATCGCCTGTCCTTAAAATAAAAAAACCGCTATTTAGGCATGCTTTTCAAAGCTTGATGCATGGATGGATATGAAGACTCATTAAAACCTGAATGATGAGCTTTGCTACGATCGCTGCGTCCGACAAGAAACCAGGATAATCCGGCGAAAGACATGGACCCTGTGGTTACCCTCGCTCCGAGTCGCCGCCCTGACACGAGCGGTTCTGCCTGATCCGGCCTCGCTACCGTGTGCATCGCTGAACCGCCACGCGTAAGCCGCTGCTAACAGCGAGCAACCGCCGCGGCCACTATTACTCCACGTGAGGTTATGGGTGCAGTCAAGACATATCAAAGGAAAGGGCAGTAGTCAGCTTGTATATGTGTATACGAATGACAAAGCACATGCATGGGCAAACTTGTAAACCGGCTGCCATTCCAAATCATTGCTTCCAAGCCACTTCAACCCGGTTTCTGCTACTGTTGAGCTGTCATGGCTGCATGGTAGTTTTTGCTATTGTGAACCGACCACTGCTACTCAACTGTTCACGTTCATCTGGCGAAAATACCAGGTGATATCCTTTCTATAAATCTTATCAGTATTATTTGAAAAACAATTACTTGGGCCTATATCTTTTTATACAGGACAAGTGCTCGCTATGAAAGTGATGCCCTACCGCAGACAATGCACGCTAGCTGTTCTACACCGGCATTTGCACATATCACACTGATGAACCGGAACACAAACAACAGCCCCCGCAGTCCGGGTTACATCAACAATGACACGGCCGACTCTCTTGTCTGCACTGACTTATAACACTGCAGCCGACTCGGCCATGATTAATTTCAGCTTCACCATGGTGATCATCAACCCCGCGGTGAATATTAACTGCCCTAACATATCAGGTGAAATCCATCCAGACCCTAAATCGCCATGTTGATGAAAATTTAAAGGCCGTCAATTTTCGGCTTAAAAAGAAGGATTCCGTTTTATAATCCGGCTCAAGGGAAAGCTATCCCCCGCAAAGCTTTGAAGCTCTCAGTAGCCGGTCAAGAATTTCCGGTTCAAAAAGAATAATCTCTCGCAAGTTTGAGTTCTCAGGAAAAATTAAGGGGACCAAAGAGAGTCTGCTACACAGCACAGCTCAAACATAGGTACCCCTTGAGCATAGCTCACAGTATCATTTGGGGGCTTGGTCGTATTCGAACCATAGTTACACCTCTTGATCCGGCTATCAAGCCAATATTATCATAAGAGCACAACTCTGGTTACTTCGGTAATCCGGCTATCAAGCCAATATTATCATAAGGGGCCAAAAAGAGTCTGCTGCACAGCACAGCTCAAACATGGGTATCCCTTGAGCACAGCTCACAATATCACTTGGGGGCTATGTTCGAACCATAGTCACACCTCTTGATAGTCTTAAAGCCACCAGGGAGATCACTTGGGGGCTCTGGTCGTATCCGAACCATAGCTTATACCCTCTTGATAAGCATAAGGGCACCAGGGAAATCACTTGGGGGCTTGGTCGTATCCGAACCATAGCTACACCTCTTGATAGGCATAAGGCCACCAGGGAAATCACTTGGGGGCTATGGGTTCGAACCATAGTTACACCTCTTGATAGGCATAAGGGCACTAGGGAAGTCACTTGGGGGCTTGGTCATATTCGAACCATAGCTACACCTCGTGATTAGTGCAATGCCACAATTATGACTACTTGGGGGCTCTGGTCGTATCCGAACCATAGCTTAAACCCTCTTGATCATACATATACATCATCATATATTACATCATACGTTGCATCATCATTACATCATCATAGCATGTATCATATGTGCATGGATATACTGGTTTATATGACATGAATCGGTTTTCAAACAAGTTTATATTATTCAAATTCTTTAATAGCCAACACGGCTGGATTTTATTATGGTTATCAATAACCAGTATTATGATTAAGGTTTTCAAAATCACTTTAGCGCAATGACTATCATATTATCAATGTATATGATTTATTCTACAATTGAATGAATAGTCCCGAGTCGCTGCAGGCTTACGACCCGGCACTTGGGGGCTACATTATTAAAGTTGGGATTACATCAAATACACAAGTCTCATGTCGCTGCAAGCATGCACCATGACACTTGGGGGCTAATGCAAAGTCATTGTTTGCTCACTTATTGAAGACCCGATTCATCACATCGTAATGAGCCGGCCCTTGGGGGCTACCAATTGCTCCTGTCAACAATTCAAGGTACACAAATTTTCATCTATTATTGAAGGATCCACTGCTCAGTTGGTAAAGCACAAGGCTCTTAACTTTGTGGACGTGGGTTCAAGCCCCATGATGGGGGTTACATCATATAATGTTATTCTCAATGAAGTATACATAAAGTCCCAGCTCAATATTATCTTATTGAGCCGGCCCTTGGGGGCTACACGTTGCTGTTCAAAGTCTACATGATTATATTTACAAAGTCCCGGCTCCTTATTGCATAATGACCCGGCCCTTGGGGGCTACACTGGTTGAAGTTTTTATGGGCATCAGGAAATTACAAGTCCCAGGTTGCTGCAAACAAGATAACCCAACACTTGGGGGCTATATATGTGGAATACTCAGTTCTGACTGGTGATTGAGATGAACAAACCGGATTTCTTCAAAGCTTGTGACATTCATATTGAAGCAAGTCTTAAGCTGTTGCTATGCTACCTTCTTAAGACTTGGGGGCTACAAGTGATAGGCATATAAGAGGTATATTTTCAAAACTGATGTTAACAAACAGTTCTGATCCGGTGCCATCAATATTCTTAAATCAGCAAGTTCTACATTCTTAAACCGGCTGAAGATTAGGTGAGTATTTCAAAGACCAATATTTTTGTTAAGCATTGGGAGCTGAGTCAAAGGAGTTATTCTTCACAATTTTTATCCGTGACAAGCCAATGTCAGCAAATTGATTGTGAAGCTGGACTATTGACCCGGAAATTCTAGAAGAAGGAAGTAACAAGGACTTAAGGATGATCAAGATCAGTTTAACATGGATAAATCCAAATTAAATTGGGGGCTAATGTCGGGGATATACCCCGTGGTATGATCCGGCTAGAGTTATAACCCGGCTGGGACTTAGTAAACCGGCAGGTGTTAGCAGGTGGTAAACCGGTTGGTGTTAAGTCAGACGGTAAACCGGCAGGTTGTTAAACCGGCTGATAGTTAAGACAGACAGGTAAAACAAACAGTTAACCCAGGCGGTAAACCGGCAGGTTGTTAAACTGGCTGACAATTAAGACAGGACTTAAGTCAGATGATAACTCAACAGACATTCTTAAACCGGCAGACCATCTTAAACCGGCACCAGTTAACTCCTGGCAGACCATCTTAAACCGGCACCAGTTAACTCCCGGCAGGCAGTGGTAACTGGGTTGCCAGGAGTTATGAAGCCCGGGACGTTATGAAGCCCAAGATGTTAAGAAGCCCAAGAAGAGAAGTCATAATAGTTAAGTCTTAAGTCCGAGTTGGACTCTACATGTAACCCGCCCCTTCAACATATATAAGGAGGGGCAGGGCTCCCCAAAGAGGGAGAAGGAGGAAGAAACAATCTTAAAGGGTTAGGGTTAACTGGGAGAGCCGGTTTACGGCGACTTCCTCATGATCATAATGAGAGATAGCCTCAAACAGCACGTAGGGTGGTTACCGGATGATATTTCCCGGGGCCCGAAGCTGTCTAAACCTTTGTCTTGCGTTGTGTCTCTCGATTCCACTCAACCCCTCTCAAGCTACCACATAGATGTGTTGGCTTCACGACTAAGTCCTCACACCCGGACATCTGACGCGATATTTCCACGACAGATACGATATAAGTACTTTGGTACATACAATCATTATACATAAAATTCTTTTACCCAAGTCACTTGGGGGCTCTTAAATTTATATGAGCCGTTTTATAGTAAGTGTTATTCTTCTTAGTCGTTGCAAAGTTTTTTTTAATTATTTATCACTCCTTTTTTCGACACGAGTGTGTGGTCACTAGCCGGGGAGCCTAATTTCCCTCTCGAAGCCGCTAGAGTTTAGTTTGCTAAACTAGCCTAAAGAGAAGTACTCCGGCTTCGGGATAGGAGGTTGAAGCCGTAGGCTGACCCGCTTGAAGTCTTTAGATAGGATGTGTCATGTTAAAACACGACAGAAGCACTTTTTTTTCTACAGTCCAATTTTCAGATTGACATCGAACACTTGATCTTGTTTGGACGTCAGGTTTTCACTGACATTTTTTGGTTTTCCAAGCCTATGACACTTTTTAACTATTTGTGTGTTTCCAGCATAAGTCTCGCATTGCAACGCCGGACACCTTTAGAGATTCAGCAAAAACATTCTCGGACACTACTATATATGCATCGGTTTCGAATTGTGTCTTCGGTCAATAGTTGGGTTGCCCAGCTCCTGTGCTTGCCTCCTACGTTCCGCTTTGTTCGGCTATGTGTGCAAAGGGAGAACCACTGTGATTGTGCTTCCAGCTCGCATGGTTAAGCACCTCAGTGGAGTAAGCCGAAAACTGACTGTCATAATAGGCGTAAACTGGTCAGCGATTCGATGACTATGTTAAATGATGGGACGTTCATAACATTGGCTGAAGTGTTTACGGCTTGACCTCGGATGTCGCCGAACACTAACCGGGGGCTCATAGCTAGCTTCCCCAATTTAAAGCTCCTATGACTAAGCGAAAGTTATAAACCCCGCATATCTGATTGCCTCGTTTCCGCTAACACAACCGCCTTCGGGCACCGAGATGTTGGCTAAGGATTGTTTTGTTATTGCGGAAACACCCTGTGTAGTATCTACCAAGGGGTAGAGGCCGACGATGGGCCACTTTCAACTGATAAACGGTCGCAATGGAGTCAAAATAATGATGTAAAGTACTTGGATACATAGAATCATTACACATAATCTGTGATTTTACTCTGGATATTGATCCTTAATTCGACCACCCGTGCCCACATTAAGGCTCGGGGGCTATTGGGCTTTGCGCTCATTATTTACAAATATTAAAGGGGCACATCCATCCCCTGATCTGGTGTTGCCACCCGACCAGTGTCTCGGGGGCTACTGCATTGCCTATTCAATGCAGAAAATTGAAAGGGCTCAGTGTTCGTCTTGATCGAACTATGGGAAAGCGCGTCTTCGGACAACAATAAGTACCATCTGACCTATCTGGCATCAAGCTAATATATCACGGCGACTTCTCACGACCCTCTCTCAGGGGCCCGTTCACCGATCACTATTATCTCTAATATATTACACTGAGTTTTTTATTCCTATGTATGCTGCCGAACTAGGAGTTGATCCTCAGGCCGATTTCGCGCATCGACCTGAGTCTCAGGGGCTACTGGGAACATCGGTTTTATGCTTGCCTTCAGGTGCATCTTGGGTTTTAGACTGATACACACCTTGAGGGCTACTGGATATAAATCGGCAGAGAATAAACTGCACCAGTTAAAAATATTCACAAAAAATCAGCCCGCGGTCGGGGTGGTGCACCACCTTGGAAGCAGTCCGGCATAAAGCTCGGGCACCAGCGGCTAGCTCAATAGAGGGCATTTCCGGCATTAAGCTCGGCTAAACTCCTTCAACTTTTTTGAACCAAGGTGATCTATGACACCTCGGATATAGTCTGGCGTTGGAGCATGGACATAGTTCGGCGTTGGAGCTCGGATACAGTTCGGCGTTGGAGCTCGGCTATAACAATACTCTTCGGATACAGTCCAGCATTGGAGCTCGGAAGCAGTCTCGCGTTGGTGCTCGGCTGCGAAAGATACCTCGAATGCAGTCCGGCGTTGGAGTTCGGACGCAAGAGGACACTGCCGCCTGGGAACAACTTCAAACCCGAGGTGTGGCATAAAAATAACAAGGCATTGATAAAGGCCGGAAACTTAAAGGGGCTCCTCGGATACCCGACGTGTAAACTCGTCGAATGCATTTCGGCGATCCTCAAGATCAAAGATGAGAGGATTTGTTGAACCAGTTTTCAAGACCGACAACCGAAGATGAAGAACAGTTCGGAAGAATCGAGGAGCGTCCCTAACTTGAAGACCGATTCAGGGGGCTACTAACGGTGTCCTGGACTAGGGGGTACTCACCACGTCATCTCCCGATCTGTTAGATTGGGCCGAGGACCCCCATGGACGTATACTCATGGGCCAGTTCGGACAACTGTCACATACATGGAAGATTCCACAAGACTTGGTGATCAAGACAAGGACTCCTCCCCACCGGTGTATTCGGCTAGGACTCTTGTTATCCTAGGCCTCTGGTGTATTATATAAACCGAGGCCGGGCTAGTCGATAGATCATATACAACAATCATAATCATAGGCTAGCTTCTAGGGTTTAGCCTCTATAATCTCGTGGTAGATCAACTCTTTTAATACTCACATCATCAAGATCAATCAAGCAAGAAGTAGGGTATTACCTCCATCGAGAGGGCCCGAACCTGGGTAACCATCGTGTCCCCCGCCTCCTGTTACCATCGATCCTAGACGCACAGTTCGGGACCCCCTACCCGAGATCCGCCGGTTTTGACACCGACACCCGTAGTGTGCCTTTATAGCCACCCAGTTACCTTGTGACGTTTGGCACACCCAAAGTATCCCTACAACATCCAGGAGTTGCACAATCTCATGGTCTAAGGAAATGATACTTGACATTAGAAAAGCTTTAGCATACGAACTACACGATCTTGTGCTATGCTTAGGATTGGGTCTTGTCCATCACATCATTCTCCTAATGATGTGATCCCATTATCAAAGACATCTAATGTCCATGGTCAGGAAACCGTAACCATCTATTGATCAACGAGCTAGTCAACTAGAGGCTCACTAGGGACATGTTGTGGTCTATGTATTCACACATGTATTACGATTTCCAGATAACACAATTATAGCATGAACAATAGAAAATTATCATGAACAAGGAAATATAATAATAACCATTTTATTATTGCCTCTAGGGCATATTTCCAACAGTCTTCCACTTGCACTAGAGTCAATAGTCTAGTTACATTGTGATGAATCGAACACCCATAGAGTTCTGGTGTTGATCATGTTTTTCTCGTGGAAGAGGTTTAGTCAATGGATCTGCGACATTCAGGTTCGTATGCACTCTACAAATATCTATGTCTCCATCTTGAACATTTTCACGAATGGAGTTGAAGCGACGCTTGATATGCCTGGTCTTCTTGTGAAACCTGGGCTCCTTGGCCAGGGCAATAGCTCTAGTGTTGTCACAGAAGAGAGCCATCGGGCCCGACGCATTGGGAATAACTCCTAGGTCGGTAATGAACTCCTTCATCCAGACTGCTTCATGTGCTGCCTTCGAGGCTGCCATGTACTCCGCTTCACATGTAGATCCCGCCACGACGCTTTGCTTGCAACTGCACCAGCTGACTGCCCCACCATTCAAAATATACACGTATCCGGTTTGTGACTTGGAGTCATCCGGATCTGTGTCGAAGCTAGCATCGACGTAACCCTTTATGGCGAGCTCTTCGTCACCTCCATAAACGAGAAACATATCCTTAGTCCTTTTCAGGTACTTCAGGATATTCTTGACCGATGTCCAGTGTTCCATGCCGGGATTACTTTGGTACCTTCCTACCAAACTTACGGCAAGGTTTACATCAGGTCTGGTACACAGCATGGCATACATAATAGACCCTATGGTCGAGGCATAGGGGATGACACTCATCTTTTCTCTATCTTCTGCCGTGGTCGGGCATTGAGCCGTGCTCAATCTCACACCTTGCAATACAGGCAAGAACCCCTTCTTGGACTGATCCATATTGAACTTCTTCAATATCTTGTCAAGGTACGTGCTTTGTGAAAGACCAATGAGGCATCTCGATCTATCTCTATAGATCTTGATGCCTAATATATAAGCATCTTCTCCAAGGCCCTTCATTGAAAAACACTTATTCAAGTAGGCCTTTATGCTTTCCAATAGCTCTATATCATTTCCCATCAATAGTATGTCATCCACATACAATATGAGAAATGCTACAGAGCTCCCACTCACTTTCTTCTAAACACAGGCTTCTCCATAAATCTGCGTAAACCCAAACACTTTGATCATCTCATCAAAGCGAATGTTCCAACTCTGAGATGCTTGCACCAACCCATAGATTGAGCGTTGGAGCTTGCATACCTTGTCAGCATTCTTAGGGTCGACAAAACCTTCTGGCTGCATCATATACAATTCTTCCTTAAGGAAACCATTAAGGAATGCCGTTTTGACGTCCATTTGCCATATCTCATAATCATAGAATGTGGCAATTGCTAACATGATTCGGACGGACTTCAGCTTCGCTACGAGTGAGAAGGTCTCATCGTAGTCAACTCCTTGAACTTGTCGATAACCCTTAGCAACAAGTCGAGCTTTATACATGGTCACATTGCCATCCGCGTCCGTCTTCTTCTTAAAGATCCATTTATTTTCTATGGCTCGCCGATCATTGGGCAAGTCTGTCAAAGTCCATACTTTGTTTTCATACATGGATCCTATCTCGGATTTCATGGCTTCAAGCCATTTGTTGGAATATGGGCCCGCCATCGCTTCT
This sequence comes from Triticum urartu, assembly GCF_003073215.2. Lineage (NCBI taxonomy): Eukaryota > Viridiplantae > Streptophyta > Magnoliopsida > Poales > Poaceae > Triticum > Triticum urartu. The sequence continues at coordinate 59,815,664 of NC_053022.1, read as the reverse complement.
TCATAGTTCGAAGGTTCACCATTGTCTAACAACATTATTTCTAGGACAGGGTTGCCATACCATTCTGGTGTGGAACATGTCCTTGTGGACCTACGAAGTTCAATAGTAATTAACTTGATCCGAAGTTCCTTGATCATCATCATCATCAACTTCCTCTCTAGTCGGTGCAGGAACCACAGAAACATTTTCTTGAGCTGTGCTACTTTCCGGTTCAAGAGGCAGTACTTCATCAAGTTCTACTTTCCTCCCACTTACTTCTTTTGACAGAAACTCTTTCTCTAGAAAGGATCCATTCTTGGCAAAAAGATCTTGCCTTCGGATATGAGGTAGAAGGTATACCCAATAGTTTCCTTAGGGTATCTTATGAAGACGCATCTTTCCGACTTGGGTTCGAGCTTTTTAGGTTGAAGTTTCTTGACATAAGCATCGCATCCCCAGACTTTCAGAAACGAAAGCTTAGGTTTCTTCCCAAACCATAATTCATACGGTGTTGTCTCAACAGATTTCAACAGAGCACTATTTAAAGTGAATGCGGCAGTCTCTAAAGCATAACCCTAAAATGATAGCGGTAGGTCGGTAAGAGACATCATAGATCGCACCATATCTAATAGAGTGCGATTACGACATTCAGACACACCATTACGCTGAGGTGTTCCAGGCGGCGTGAGTTGTGAAACAATTCCACATTTCCTTAAGTGCATGCCAAATTCGTGACTCAAATATTCCCCTCCACGATCTGATCATAAGAACTTTATTTTCCTGTCATGTTGATTCTCAACCTCACTATGAAATTCCTTGAACTTTTCAAAGGTCTCAGACTTGTGTTTCATTAAGTAGACATACCCATATCTACTTAAGTCATCAGTGAGGGTGAGAACATAACGATAACCACCGCAAGCCTCAATGCTCATTGGACCGCACACATCAGTATGTATGATTTCCAATAAGTTGGTTGCTCGCTCCATTGTTCCGGAGAACGGAGTCTTGGTCATTTTTCCCATGAGGCATGGTTCGCATGTGTCAAATGATTCATAATCAAGAGACTCCAAAAGTCCATCTGCATGGAGTTTCTTCATGCGTTTGACACCAATGTGACCAAGGCGGCAGTGCCACAAGTATGTGGGACTATCATTATCAACCTTACATCTTTTGGCATTCACACTATGAATATGTGTAACATCACGTTCGAGATTAAATAAGAATAAACCATTGACCAGCGGGGCATGAACATAAAACATGTCTCTCATATAAATAGAACAACCATTATTCTCAGATTTAAATGAGTAGCCATCTCGCATTAAGCGAGATCCAGATACAATGTTCATGCTCAAAGCTGGCACTAAATAACAATTATTGAGGTTTAAAACTAATCCCGTAGGTAAATGTAGAGGTAGCGTGCCGACGGCGATCACATCGACCTTGGAACCATTCCGGACGCGCATCGTCACCTCGTCCTTCGCCAGTCTCCGCTTATTCCGCAACTCCTGTTTTGAGTTACAAATATGAGCAGCCACACCGGTATCAAATACCCAGGAGCTACTACGAGTTCTGGTAAGGTACACATCAATAACATGTATATCATACATACCTTTGGTATTGCCGGCCTTCTTATTCGCTAAGTACTTGGGGCAGTTTTGCTTCCAGTGACCGTTTCCCTGGCAATAAAAGCACTCAGTCTCAGGCTTGGGTCCATGCTTTGGCTTCTTCCCAGCAACTGGCTTACCGGGCGTGGCAACTCCCTTGCCGTCCTTCTTGAAGTTCTTCTTACCCTTGCCTTTCTTTAAACTAGTGGTTTTATTGACCATCAACACTTGATGTTCCTTTTTGATCTCCACCTCCGCTGATTGCAGCATTGAATATACCTCAGGAATGGTTTTCTCCATCCCCTGCATATTGAAATTCATCACAAAGCTCTTGTAGCTAGGTGGGAGCGATTGAAGGATTCTGTCAACGACCACGTCATCCGGGAGATTAACTCCCAGCTGAGACAAGCGGTTGTGCAACCCAGATATTTTGAGTATGTGCTCACTGATAGAACTATTCTCCTCCATCTTACAACTGTAGAACTTGTCAGAGACTTCATATCTCTCGACCCAGGCATGATCTTGTAAAACCATTTTCAGTTCTTGGAACATCTCATATGCTCCGTGCTGCTCAAAACGCTTTTGGAGCCCCGGTTCTAAGCTGTAAAGCATGCCACACTGAACCAGGGAGTAATCATCACTACGCGACTGCCAGGCGTTCATAACGTATTGAGTTGCTGGGAAAACAGGTGCTTCACCTAGCGGTGCTTCAAGGACATATGCTTTCTTGGCAGCTATGAGGATAATCCTCAGGTTACGGACCCAGTCTGTCGTGGAATTGACACGTCAGATGTCCTTAGTGTGAGGACTTAGTCGCGAGGCCAACGCATCTATGTGGTAGCTTGAGAGGGGTTGAGCGGGACGAGAGACACGAGGTTTTACCCAGGTTTGGCCCCTCACGGTGGAGGTAAATGCCTACATCCTGCTTCATTGATATTGATGATGATGATCAGGTTACAAGAGTGCTCTATCTCGAGAACTATTGTCTAAACCTAACTTGTCCAACTTGTGGAACTTGTCCCCCTCCTCCCCTTTTGGGGAGCCTTGCCCCTCCTTATATATGTTGAAGGGGCGGTTTACATGTGGAGTCCTATTAGGATTAGGACTAGTCTATCTCTAATACAAACCGGATACAAGTCCAGGTCTTAGCTCCTTGCAAGATAATGTTCCTCATGCCTTTCCTCTTAAACCGGCCCACCGTTAAACGTGAACCGGCCTTCTGGGCTTTGGGCCTTGTCATCCGTCGATCCCGCACGCCGGATCACCAGTGAGTCATAATGACCAGGTGGGTTGCTTGTAAACTGCCAGGTCAGGGCGGGTCGCCAGTAACTCGCCAAGTGTCAGCGGGGTCTTCAGATAAACCGCCAAGTCCGACCGGGTTAACTTCTGGCCGGTTTACACCGCGGGGTATATCCCCGACATTAGCCCCCAAGTTTAGCTTGGATTTATTCATGGTAAACTTATGCTGCAAAATAAACACAAGAACAAATTTGACAGGTTATGCTTCGGGTTAAGAATTTTTGTAAACCGGTACTTGATCATCATTAACTCCTTGTTATTTCCTCCTTTTGGGAAATCCGGGTCAACAAACCAGCTTCATAATCAATTTGCCGACATTGACTTGTCACCGAGAAATATTGTGAAGAATAACTCCTTTGATTCAGCTCCGCCGGTTTAAGAAATATGGGTCTGAAAATACTTATCTGATATTCAGCCGGTTTGAAGATGTAAAACTTGCCGGTTTAATATTACCAAAATGGTCGGTTTATAAATATTGATGGCACCGGGTCATAATTGTTGTCAACACCGGATTATGTAATTGATCTTCCTGATTTGCTCAAAACTGATAAAATAAAGATATTCCTCCTTTATATGCATAATACCTGTAGCCCCCAAGTCTTAAGAGGAGAACATAGTGATAACTTAAGACTTGCTCCAATAAGTGTTTCAACCTTGAAGAAATCCGGTTTGTTCATCTCAATCATATAAACTGAATACTCCATATATGTAGCCCCCAAGTACCGGGTCATTATGCAATAATTAGCAGGGACTTTATAAATATAATCATGTAGACTTGAGCAGTGATGTGTAGCCCCCAAGGGCCAGCTTAGTAAGATAATACTGAACCGGGACTTGATATATACTTCAATGAAAATAACATCTTATAATGTAGCTTCCATCGTAGGGCTTGAACCCACGTCCACAAGGTTAAGAGTTTTGTGCTTTACCAACTGAGCAATGAATCCTTTAATATTATGGACGAAAATTTGTGTACCTTGAATTGTTGACAGGAGAAATTGGTAGCCCCCAAGGGCCGGCTCATTATAATATGATGAGTCGGGTCTTCAATAAGACTAGTAAAAAATGACTTTGCATTAGCCCCCAAGTGTCATGGTGCATGCTTGCAGCGACATGAGACTTGCCTGTAATTTCAATTTGAATAATGTAGCCCCCAAGTGCGGGTTGTAAGCCTGCAGCGACTCGGGACTATTCCTTCCATTGTAGAATAAATCATATCCTTTGATAAAAGAGTATATATTGCACTATAGCAACCTTGAAAACCTTAATAATAAAAATCCAGCCATGTTGGCTATTCAAGATAATATAATCCGGTATGAAAACCTTATTCATTCAATATCATAATGAAAATCCAGCCAAGTTTGGCTATTTGAATAATATAACCCAATGATTTATAAGCGCATGATTCCAATGGCGCAATCCAAATATATATACTGGCGACTTATAGTCCAAAGCCAGGCCGGTTTAACAAACCTGTTTCTGCATACAACAAGTTTAAAGTGTCCTGGCGGTTTACCGCCGGACGGGTCATAATACCCAACATATAACCCGGGTTTATAACCAAGGTTGCACTTAAGAATAATCAAATATGAAATATATCATACCTGTGACATTGAATCACATCGTTGGTTTTACCAACTTTTTGTAGTAAGGGTGATAACCCAAATCTTGAGTACTGATAACTCCTTCCATGTCGTGTCGGTTTATAATAAAACCGTGCCGGGTTGTGATAAACACCGTGTTACTCCATAAGAGGATGTTAACAACAAGGATCAAACCGGGAAAATAGTCTCCGGATTGGTGTGAACTGTGTTCTGTCAATTGATTGGTTAAAAAACTTTGTCGGTTTAAAAAACACAATGAAAAGCAAAAACCCCCCTTCAAAGAAAAGTGTGAAGCAAAAGCAACGACAAAAACGTTTGCCAAAAAAGGTTTATTTAAGCTGATCAAATGGCATTACCATGGCCAAACACGACCAAGCTCCCGTTAGGTGTAACTATGGTTCTAGTCAGCCAGGTCCCCAAGTGATTCTGTGGCATTTATGCTGACCAAATGGCGTGGTCATGGTTCGGGTTCGACCAAGCCCCCAAGTGATTCTGTGGCCTTAGGCCGATCAAGAGGCATGACTGGTTCAGACATGACCAAGTCCCCAAGTGATCTGGTGGCTCTCGCCTATCAAGAGGCATGGTATTGGTTCGGACACGACCAATCCTCCAAGTGATATAACACGATGCTTTTAGCAAAGAGAACTCAAGGGGTAAACCGGAGGCCGCTTTAGAGCAACTCCGTGTAACCTCACATGATGTAAAAGACCAGAGACCCCGCTTTATGAAGAAGAAGCCCCCATGTGATCAATAATATGTCAGGCCAGTAAGGCGGAATACCCATGTTTGAACCGCACATCGTGGCAGCAGGTCCTCTTCGGCAATTTTTAACTTTTTGCAAGAGATAAATTCTTCTTTGAACCGGGATTTTGAACCGGATATTGAGAGCTTCAAAGCTTTGTGGGAGACATCTTGCCCTTGAACCGGATTTTAAACCGGAATCTTCATTTTCAACCGGAAAATTTTGTGACGGCCTTTAAACTCGAACTTGCGAGAAATTAATTCCTTTTTGAACCGGACATTGTTAAACCGGATTTGAGCACTTCAGAGCTTTGTGGGAGAACAGATTTCCCTTGAACCGGACTATAAACCGGATATTTGAGAGCTTCAGTCAGACTGACTTCCCTTGAGCCAGATTTTAAACCGGAATCCTTTCTGATGACCCGGATCTTCTTCATTGAGCCGGTATTTTGTAACTGTCATATACTTTCTAAACCGGAAACTTTCTGACGGCCTTTAAACTTTCATCAATATAACAGTAGCCTCCGGGACCGGGTTATCCTTCCCTCCATCGTCCTGGGGTTCTTAAATTTGCTGAAACTGACAATATCCGCTGAGTCTTGTCATCATAGCCCCCGAGTCTCAAAGGTGTCTCGAGGAGTTGGCTTGAGACTCTCCATATTTGACCGTGATATAAACCGGCATAACTTGTATATCATTGGCCTTGATAGCACGATGTGAATCCATAGAAGGTTGAGGTGACTGCGGCGGGTTGTAAATGATCCCATATGAGCCGTGTCAGCAACTCGGCCAATGTTTCCTTCCAACTGGCGATTTGAAGTTAATCAAAACTGCAGTGGCGGTGATTTGTACGCCCAATAACCAGCTCATGCAGACAGGTGCAGCCCGGTATGTTGATGTAGACCAGGCCGCGAGAGACGGACGACAAAGATGGCCGCAGCTTCAGAGACGGCACAGCCAGATGAGTCGGCCGCGGCGTAGTAAGTCGGCGCGAACGGGAGAGTCGGCAGCGGGAGTTGTAAACCGGCGCGGACGGAGAGGATTAGCACCAATGTCGTAAACCGTCACGGACGGGCGAGTTAACCGTGGGCACGGTCCCGGCAAGCTGATGTAAACCGGACCACCGGGACAGTAACTTGCGCACGTTCATTCACCGGGTGGTTGATACAGACGAAACGCCGGTGCAGAGCATTGCTAGCGCGTGCTACGTGCCCGTAATATAACGCCTCATTTGTAATGATCAATTGTCCTACGTCAAAAAATATCACATGCCAAAGTAATTGTTTCTTGGCAAAAATAATATGCGCTAATAAAATAGGCTTTAGATGGATATCACCTGATTTACTCGGATGATGGATGATACTTTCAACGCGGCGAAATCGGCTTAGGCAGACCGGTGACTCAATATGGTGCCAGCAGTTCAACGCAACAGAGGCGGCTCAACACGACCCGACGGTTCATGGTATGGAGGTGACTCAACTGGTCAAAAGGTGAAGGCTGCGTTGGGGAGTAACGGCTGACCCCTCAGTCGGTTCAGCGGCAATTTCCAATCTGCCAATTGGGTGCAGCTCTGTAGAGGCCAGTATGTCAAACTTCTGCAACTGAACATAATTCCATAGCAGGCACAGGTTCGTTTGACTGTGATGGTGGCCTATTCAGCACTGTAGGAGCAGTTCTTCAGCAAAATCAAGGGAACTGGAAGCTCATTGTCAACCCGACCCGTCGTCTTGGAGCTACTGTGTCAGGGAATTTTCTCCAACGAGTATTAGAGAGCAGGCGGTGCGCTCCATGACGGACTGACGAAGGCATCATCTCACAGCAGAAGGAGAGGCAAGCTGCTTTTATGGGGCGGCTCTGAACAACAGAGCAGCAAGGCGGCTTGTGGCAGCGGGGCCGCTCCAGCGACTCGGACGAGGCCGGTGGCTTGCAAACGAGGCCACGGCGGCGTGGGCAGGTTAGCACCAGGTGGTTTGAAAGGCGTTGTGGCAGAGTCGGGCGCGGCGACTCGCCATTGACGACGGCTCGACGACCGTGTCGCAGTAGAGGCGACGATGAACTGACGCCGGTTTGCAAGCATCGGCTCAGCAGCATGAAGACGAGGCCGAGTACTCCGGTGACTTGAAAGGCGTTGTTGGTGGTGACTCGGAGCGGCCGTTGAGGCGAGGCGGTCGGCGGCAGCGAAGTGCGGCCAGGAACCGACGCTGGGGTGGCGGCCGAGGCAAGGAGCTGAGGCCGTAGAGGCGTCCGAGTTCACGCCCACGAGCCCTTCTCCGAGTTCGAGTCCTTCTCCGGGTCCTACAGGCGAGGCGCACCCGTGACTTGCAGGCATAACGGGCGGAGTCGAGACCTGGTGGAGGTGAAGCGAGGCGGCCGGCGGCAGCGGCACGAGGCCGAACGGGGGCGGCTCGGAGGCGTAAGGCCGCGGCGGAGGCGAAGACCGTTGCGGTGGCTTGGTCCCTGCAGAAACGAAGCGCGATCCAGGCGGCTCGAGGCCTGCATAGGCGGCTCATTGGCGGAGACGGAGGCGGTTTTCCAGCAGATCTCTTTCCCTTTTTTTTAACAGTTCGGATAAAACATCTCGCAACCGGCCCTTGGGCGTACTACTACTTGAAGTAGTATTTTTCTTCAATCTTCACTGCTGCATTAATCCATCAACTCGCCCGGTCACCAATGGCACAATGCGTATGCATAATCATCCAGGTGCTCATACGTATATTGATGTGAATCTTCCACGCCGGCTTTAGTTGAACCGGAAAATTGCGAACTTCTCAAACCCTAGAAAAGATCCCTTCAAGAACTCAACACCACCGTGCGTCTGGCCCCATGGTGGGCGCCATCTGTCTTGGAATTGACACGTCAGATGTCCTTAGTGTGAGGACTTAGTCGCGAGGCCAACGCATCTATGTGGTAGCTTGAGAGGGGTTGAGCGGGACAAGAGACGCGATGTTTTACCCAGGTTCGGCCCCTCACGGTGGAGGTAAAAGCCTACATCCTGCTTCATTGATATTGATGATGATGATCACGGTTACAAGAGTGCTCTATCTCGAGAGCTATTGTCTAAACCTAACTTGTCCAACTTGTGGAACTTGTCCCCTCCTCCCCTTTTGGGGAGCCTTGCCCCTCCTTATATATGTTGAAGGGGCGGTTTACATGTGGAGTCCTATTAGGATTAGGACTAGTCTATCTCTAATACAAACCGGATACAAGTCCAGGTCTTAGCTCCTTGCAAGATAATGTTCCTCATGCCTTTCCTCTTAAACCGGCCCACCGTTAAACGTGAACCGGCCTTCTCGGCTTTGGGCCTTGTCATCCGTCGATCCCGCACGCCGGATCACCAGTGAGTCATAATGACCAGGTGGGTTGCTTGTAAACCGCCAGGTCAGGGCGGGTTGCCAGTAACTCGCCAAGTGTCAGCGGGGTCTTCAGATAAACCGCCAAGTCCGGCCGGGTTAACTTCCGGCCGGTTTACACCGCGGGGTATATCCCCGACACAGTCCGTGTAGTTGCTACCATCGTCTTTCAGCTTGGTTTTCTCTAGGAATCTGTTGAAGTTGAGGGCAACATTAGCGTGGGCCATTCGATCTACAATACATTCGCAAAGATTTTTAGACTATGTTCATGATAATTAAGTTCATCTAATCAAACCGTGTCCGATCATCACGTGAGACGGACTAGTCATCATCGGTGAACATCTTCATGTTGATTGTATCTTCTATACGACTCATGTTCGACCTTTCGGTCTTCCGTTTTCTGAGGCCATGTCTGTACATGCTAGGCTCGTCAAGTCAACCTAAGTGTATAGCGTGTGTAAATCTGGCTTACACCCGTTGTATGCGAACGTTAGAACCTATCACACCCGATCATCACGTGGTGCTTCGGAACAATGGACCTTAGCAACGGTGCACAGTTAGGGGGAACACTTTCTTGAAATTATTGTGAGGGATCATCTTATTTAAGCTACCGTTATTCTAAGCAAATAAGATGTAAAAACATGATAAACATCACATGCAATCAAATAGTGACATGATATGGCCAATATCATTTTGCTCCTTTTGATCTCCATCTTCGGGGCGCCATGATCATCATTCTCACCGGCATGACACCATGATCTCCATCATCGTGTCTTCATGAAGTTGTCTCGCCAACTGTTACTTCTACTACTATGGCTAACGGTTAGCAATAAAGTAAAGTAATTACATGGCGTTTTCAGTGACACACAGGTCACACAATAAATTAAGACAACTCCTATGGCTCCTGCCAGTTGTCATATTCATCGACATGCAAGTCGTGATTCCTATTACTAGAACATGATCAATCTCATACATCACATATATCATTCATCACATCCTTTTGGCCATATCACATCACACGGCATACGCTGCAAGAACAAGTTAGACGTCCTCTAATTGTTGTTGCAAGTTTTTTACGTGGCTGCTATAGGTTTCTAGCAAGAACATTTCTTACCTACGCCAAAACCACAACGTGATAGGCCAATTTCTATTTACCCTTCACAAGGACCCTTTTCATCGAATCCGATCCGACTAAAGTGGGAGAGACAGAACCCGCTAGCCACCTTATGCAACTAGTGCATCTCAGTCGGTGGAACCTGTTTCACGTAAGCGTATGTGTAAGGTCGGTCCGGGACGCTTCATCCCACGATGCTGCCGAATCAAGATAAGACTAGTAACGGCAAGTAAATTGACAAAATTGACACCCACAACAACTTGTGCTCTACTCGTGCATAGAAACTGCGCATAGACCTAACTCATGATGCCACTGTTGGGGATCGTTGCAGAAATTAAAATTTTCTACGCATCACCAAGATCAATCTATGGAGAGACTAGCAACGAGAGAGAGGGGAGTGCATCTTAATACCCTTGAAGATCGCAATGCGGAAGCATTACAAGAACTCGAATGAAGGAGCCGTACTCGCAGCGATTCAGATCGCGGTTGATTCCGATCTAAGCACCGAACAATGGCGCCTCTGCGTTCAACACACGTACAGCCCGGGGACGTCTCCTCCTTCTTGATCCAGCAAGGGGGGAGGATAAGTTGGGGAAGAGCTCCGGCAGCACGACGGTGTGGTGGTGGAGCTTGCAGTTTTCCGGCAGGGCTTTGCCAAGCTCAACGGAGGAGGAGGGGGTGTTGGAGAGGGGGAGGGCTGCGCCTTGGATGTGGTGCTTCTTCCCTCCCTCCACCCCTTTATTTATAGGGCGAAGGGGGAAGGGGGCCGACCCCTCTAGATGAGATCTAGAGGAGGGCGGCGGCCAAGGGGAGGCGGCTTGCCCCCTGTCGGTGTCAAAACCGGCGGATCTCATGTAGGGGGTCCCGAACTGTGCATCTAAGGCGGATGGTAACAGAAGGCAGGGGACACAATGTTTACCCAAGTTCGGGCCCTCGCGATGGAGGTAATACCCTACTTCCTGCTTGATTGATCTTGATGATATGAGTATTACAAGAGTTGATCTACCACGAGATCGGAGAGGCTAAACCCTAGAAGCTAGCCTATGGTATGATTGTGTTGTCCTACGGACTAAAACCCTCCGGTTTATATAGACACTGGAGGGGCTAGGGTTACACAAAGTCGGTTACAAGGGAGGAGATCTACATATCCGAATCGCCAAGCTTGCCTTCCACGCAAAGGAGAGTCCCATCCGGACACGGGACGAAGTCTTCAATCTTGTATCTTCATAGTCCAACAGTCCGGCCAAAGTATATAGTCCGGCTATCCGAGGACCCCCTAATCTAGGACTCCCTCTGTAGCCCCTGAACCAGGCTTCAATGACGACGAGTCCGGCGCGCAGATTGTCTTCGGCATTGCAAGGCGGGTTCCTCCTCCGAATACTCCATAGAAGATTTTGAACACAGGGATAGTGTCCGGCTCTGCAACACAAATTCCACATACCACCATAGGGAGTATAATATTTCCACAAATCTAATCTACTAACAACTTTTCATAATGTGACATCACGCCATGGCCCCGATTATTATTCGAACCGTTTTTCAAAACCAGCTACTGCACATATTGTGAGGCGGTTTTCTTGGCACGTCTTGTCGAAGTAGAGATTGTGTCCCCTTATCACGGGATTCTCATCAATACGGGTGTGGGTAACCCAACCGTGCCATCAATCATGACGCTTGGGGAATAAGCGAGTTTTACCAGGCAAGTGGGGAGGCGCATAGTTTCTTCCGCCCTTATAAAGGGGTAAGGGTTCCTCTTTTTTTACCCACGCCTTCTTCTCCCCTGCCCATCCATTCTCGCGCACTCGAGCTCTACTGCCCAAGTTCGCATCTTCTTCGAAGAACCAATCCAAATATGTCCAGAGCGGGAGGCAAGTGGATGGCCTCTACCGTCCGGAAGAAGGACATCAAGAAACTTCGGGAGGCCGGGTATATAGCCCAGGGAATCGGCCATCGTCTCTCGACGGCGGGACAAATCATCCCTACCCCGGATCCCCACGAAAGGGTCGTATTTCTCCCTCATTTTATCCGCGGGCTAGGGTTTCCCATCCACCCATTTGTTCGCGGTATCATGTATTATTACGGGATCGATTTTCATGATCTATCCCCCAATTCCTTCATCAACATCTCGACATTCATTAGGCTTTTCTCCACATCCCGCCACACTTCGGCTTATGGCTGAAGATCTTTAATGTGAAGCCCAAGGTAGTGGGCGGTGAGCATGCTGAGTGCGGGGGCGCTATGGTGAGCAAGATGCCCAACGTCACATGGCCAACAGGTACCTTCAATGATTCCGTCAGGGAGTGGCAACAGGAGTGGTTTTACATTACTGAGCCGCGTGGCGCGAAGTGGGCCGCTGCTCCCGAGTTCTGATCCGGAGCCCCTCTGCGGCTCACGTCCTGGCTCAAGAAGGGCCTGGACTGGTCTTCGTCCGATGAGCTATTGGCGCTCCAGACGCGCGTCAAGGATATGGAAGACAAGAATATCGAACTTGTCAATGTAGTCCAGGTGATGTTAGTCAGTCGGATCCTACCTTGTCAACACCGGACTTGCAATCTATGGGAGTTCGATCCGGCCAAGCACCAGACCCTGCGAGAGCTCTTTGGCTCCTTGCATGAAGATACCTGGAAGGTGCTTTTTAAGCCCGACAAATCATGGCCGGACTCGGCCGAGGACCGCGGGTACCAACTGTTCCGCCCTGCAAGCTCGGTAAGTTACCATACATTTTATTCGCATAACTCAAGGGAAATGCTTAATGTATTTTACACAACTCTCCTAGGGCTGGACGAAGAAGGCGGGGCGGATCCAATGTCCGGCCCCGCTGCCCGAAGAACCATTCGACCCACTTCTGACGAAGATGTTGGACCCGGCGCCTTACAAGGTGCCGGAGAAGAAGATCGAAAAGGAGGCCAAAAAGACCCGGGGCGGCCTTCGTCACCATGCCCGACCCGCCTCCGAAGAGGACGAGGAAGAGGAAGACAACTCCCCAGCAGGGGGAAGAAAGAAGAGGATGACCTTCGTACACTTGGAGGCCGAGTCGCCTAAAAGGGGGAAAACTCTTCTTCCGGAAGAGTCCACTGCCGTCGCCGTTAGCAGCCCGGTGTGGGATCCTAGGGCCCAGCCCCTAGTGAACTCGTAAGTATATAAAATCCGAACACGTTCATGTGTCCGGACCCATCACGGCATAGTATTTTAACCCGAGCCATATTTTTTGTAGTCCGATGGGGTCCCGTTCCAAACAATCCTCGTCCGAGGATTTTCTTAGCTCGGATGCTATGGAGAGCGGAACGCCTCCGAAGGCCCCTCCCCCCAAACATGTGATCAACACCGAGGCTTCGTCCCAGAGGGACTCCGTCCAAGGAGGGGTGGAGAAAGTCGTGAAGGCGGCGTCTGGAGGTCAAACTTCAGGGGCCGGAGACATGGGGGAGAAGATCCCCACAGGAGTCGACGGCGGGGACCATCTTGAACAGGGCCCCCAGCCGGACACAGTTTTGGAGACCAATACGGCTTCGGAATCAAGCAGGCGGCCTTCCTCGGCTGGAGAGGGCGTCCCTGTTCCACCGGCAACCTCTGTCCAACCAGAGGCGCCTGGTGCTTTATTGGCAGCGCTGAAGAGCGCCTCCATCGTCGATGAACAGCGTGCCCTTATGGGTGCGGTGATTGAGAAGATTCAGTCCGCTGAAAATGGACTGAATGAAGCCTGTATCGACCTTATAAGAGGTTTTGAGGTATGTTTTATACTATTTCGAAGAATGTCATAGTATGGATAGTAGCCCCTGATACACTGTCCGGTGAAAGAAAGAACTGGACAGAGGATCAAATATATTTTTCGCAGGAAGACTCATTTGATGACATCTATCTCTCTTCTTTTGTAAGCAGGCGTCTGTAGCGGCTACTGCCGCTCATACCGCGGAGGTTTCCGCACTGAATCAAAGTCTGGACCGGGCCAAAGCGGAGCTTGGCCAGTTAAAAAGGCAGTTGGAAGATCAACAAGGTATGCACAAATCTTGTTTGCGTTCAGTGCGAACGAATTTTCGTTATGATAGAATATGTGTCATGATTTGCGCTAGGGGTGATGACCAAAGTCGAGGCTCTGAAGAAGGCTGTTGCCGAGGTAAAGGAAAAGGCAGCCGCAGAGCAGGCTCTTCGTGAGAAGCACGAGGCCAAGGTTGTGGAAGCTAGGCGAGAGCTCCAAGAGGCCATGAAAAAAATGCGAGACCCTGGAGCAGAGTTTAACGGAGAAAGAATCCAAACTCACCAGGGCTCATCAGGCCGTGTGCGATGCCTGTGGGAAAACCCAAGACGCCCTGCAGGAGATCCAAGAGGCGAGGGAGATCACGGCGGGTAAGGTCTTTTTCCATGTAAAGCAAGTATTTCAGGAGAAAATTATGCTTTATAATTTTAAGTTCAGATTTCTCCAGGGGTATTTGCGGAACTTCCTCGCAGCATATCAGATGCCGCCCAATTCTACCGAGCCAAAGAGGGGAATATTGTGGATAAGCTCTTCTGGTCGCAGTATCTAGCGCCGAATTATTCGGTGCCTTTTACCGATCAATTGAAACAGCTGATCGAACTGCATAAGGCAACCGAACTAGCCATGAAGGATTTGATTATCCGGCTATGGCCCGCCGAGCCGATTCCAGGTAGCTACTTCGGACTCGTGAAGCGTCTTGTTAGTGCCTGCCCTCGACTTGACGTCACCAAGCGGTCGGTCTGCATAGAAGGTGCACGCATGGCCTTTGCCCACGCAAAGGTGCACTGGGGGAAGATGGATGCTGAGAAGCTGATGACCAAGGGACCGCTAAAGGGAAAGGAGCATCGCAAGCCCGAATTGTATTATGAAAGTGTCCTGAAAGGATCCTGCCTTGCGGCGGAGCAATGCACCAAGGATATTGTATTTCCATGAATATAGTCATGTTGTCCTTTGTAATGTGTGAACAAGGTCATTTCTATTATTTATTGCCCGTTGTAAAAGTTTACCCTCCTGCGCGGCCGTTTTATATATTAAACTTGAGACTTGGCCAGTCGTCGGCTTCTGCCCCCTCGTAAGAAATATGGGGGTGTTCAGGATAAACCTGATCACTCTTTACCCCAGTGTTGGGTCCTTTGAAGGATGTGTTCAGCACAGCGAACCAGGCAATCGGACTATAGGGCTTTATCATTCTCACTTAGCCATAGGAGCATTAGGAAAGTAGGTGCAGCCCCTGGTGTCCGGAAGACCACACGAGGGGCCCTATAGGCACCTGATCAGAAGAAGAACCGATCCATCACACGCTGCATTGGTTATGGCATTATGCGGGAGAAATCCTTAAAGATTTTACAACCTCTCGAACAGCTGACCAGCTCTCGCCGTATCATGACAGTCATTTTCGGCTTTCTCTACTGAGGTGCTCGTCCGGAAGAACCGGGACACAATCGCAGTAATTCTCCCTGTGTCGCCTTAGCCGATATAGCGGAACGTAAGATAGAAAAACAAGGGAGCCGGGCAAACCCAACATTTGACCCAAGACATGATTCAGAGCTGATGCATATAATGCTATAAGTTTGGGGTGCCGAACTTTCGTGAAGGTGTGCGGACTTTATTGCCATATTATGGGTAAAACAAAGCCCCTGGCAAAGGCATATCGCGGTGTACGGATGCCACTTAACAAAAGAGTTTCAATAAGAAATAGCAGCAAATAAGCGTCATATAAATCCACATGTTGTATTTGAATAATACGTCGAAGCGTATGAGTACAGGTAATGTGATAAAAAGGGGAATATGACTGTGGAACCTGCTGGGACCGGGGAGGAAGACGATGTGTGCAGATCCGGAGTATAGTCGGATGGACGTCGCGAGGAATATCTAAAGATTCCCTTGTGCGTTCGAGCTGCTACCATGTCACCGGTCCCGGCCTGCGCAAGGGTGAGCCTCCAAAGGAAATGTAAGAAATATTTGTGTGCCGGAGAGCGGTTGAGCCGCGATATGTGGCATGTTCTTGACTTCGCCGGAATGCTTAGTTGAGCCCTAGACGATCCGGGCTATCCTGCCGTGAAGTAGTTCGGACTACTTTGAATGTGTCTGGGGTTTTAACCATTGACTCGAGATTTGATTGAAAGGTGCCCTCCATTGCTTCTGCTGTGAAAGAGGCAGCGTGCTCTATTGTACCGAGGGAGAGTTTGGCCTCGCCATTAACTGTGATGACGCCGCGCGGACTGGGCATCTTGATTTTACGGTAGGCATAATGTGGCACCGCGTTGAATCGAGCGAACGCAGTTTGCCCAAGCAGTGCCAGATAATCACTGCGAAAGGGGACGATGTTGAAGATTAACTCTTCGGCACGGTAATTGTCTGGTGATCCGAAGACTACCTCGAGGGCGGTGCAGCCGGTACAGCTGGCCTCCACGCCTGGTATAATACCTCTAAAGGCGGCTTTAGTGGGTTTGATCATCGAATGATCGATGCCCATCTTGCGCACTATGTCCTGGTAAAGCAGATTTAGACTGCTTCCTCCGTCCATAAGCATATTTACCATATTCATCATTTGGATTTGCTAGAGAGATTTCTTTTGTCTTCCTCTATTCAGTGATCTGGGCTCCTCGTCGCTGGCATCGCTTTGAGACCCCTTATCTTTGTTTTTGGTGCCTAACCTGCCAGCTTGTTTGAAGACCCAACATTCTCTGTTGGTATGATTGGCTGCTGTTCCTGGTTTTCCATAAATTTGGCATGGACGGTCGAGTATGCGGTCCAAACTGGACGGACCGGAATTGTCATTTTTGAGTGGCCCTGTCCGCTGACTGGACTTAGAGCTATTAAATCCGGCATTGACTACCGTGTCTTCGGCGCTTTCACCATGTTTGCGGCGTTTGTGTTTGTTGCGCCAGGGTTTGCCGTTGCTATCTCCGGCCTCTGATTTGCTAGTGTTGCTTGCTGTGTTGTTGCTACGAGCCAACCAGCTATCCTCGCCCGCGCAGAAGCGGGTCATGAGTGTCGTGAGGGCTGCCATGGACTTTGGCTTCTCTTGGCCGAGATGTCGGGCGAGCCACTCATCACGGATGTTATGTTTAAAGGCCGCTAGGGCTTCGGCATCCGGACAGTCCACAATTTGGTTCTTCTTGGTTAGGAACAAAGTCCAAAATTTCCTGGCTGACTCTCCGGGCTGTTGTGTTATGTGACTTAAATCATCAGCATCCAGTGGTTGCACATAAGTTCCCTGGAAGTTGTCCAGGAATGCATTTGCTAGGTTCTCCCAACTTCCGATGGAGTTTGCTAGCAAGCTATTTAGCCAATGCCGAGCTGGTCCTTTGAGTTTTAACGGGAGGTACTTGATGGCGTGTAGATCATCCTCGCGGGCCATGTGAATGTGGAGGAAGAAATCCTCAATCCATACCCGGGGTCAGTAGTACCATCGTATGATTCAATGTTCACGGGTTTAAACCCTTCTGGGAATTCATGATCCATTACTTCATCAATGAAGCATAGGGGGTGTGCGGCGCCGCTGTGCCAGGCTATGTCACGACGCAGTTCATACGAGTCTTGTCTGCTGTGTTCGGCCCGGCCGGATTTGCTTTTGGTATATCCGGCATGACGGTCGTCGTCATGTGTTGGGGCGTGCCCTCGTGATCCGAAGATCGATCTTTTGTGTCCTACTTTGTTTTCCAATACGTCTCGCAGGTCTTGCGTGTTACCCCGGGCCTTGCTGTTTTTGTTTGACTGGCGACGGGGTGCAGGCTGGAGTTCAGGCTTATATGCCACTTTGTCCCGGCCACGAGGTGGCCGGTCTGCCGCATCATACGCTGGAGGCACATGTTTTAATGCTTCCTCTTCAAGTTGGGGTAGCAACCTGCGCTTTGGGAAAGTTTTGATTGGGTGCTCGAGTTCGTATTCCTCGGCTCCCAGGACCTCAGACCATCTATCCGCTAGCAGATCTTGCTCAGCTTGAAGCTGTTGTTGCTTTTTCTTCAAGCTTTTTGCTGTGGCCATAAGCCGGCGCTTAAAGTGCTCCTGTTTGACGGGATCCTCAGGCACGATAAATTCTTCGTCGCCGAGGCTCACCTCGTCTTCGGAGAGAGGCATGTAATTGTCATCCTCTGATTCTCCGTCTTCTGCTTGTTCCTTAGGGCTGGCTTGCCCATCTTCCTGCTCGAAGCCTGACTGGAGGGGATTGTCTTCGTCTTCAGCACTATTTGTAGCTTTATTGTCTCCTGTGCCGGTATCGCTGTTTTTGCTATGGTGGGGCTTAGAGGGGCACCGAAGACGCTGGTTCTTGGATTGCTTCTCGGGGGATTATCCTTGGTTGCCTTATTGCCATCGCTTTCTTTGGGGGTGTCCACCATGTATATATCATAAGATGAGGTGGCAGTCCAGCGCCCTGTGGCTGGTGGTTCCCATTCGTCTCCCGCATCGTCGTCCAAACCATCGATGTCGAGCATGTCGGTTAAGTCATCGATAGTGGCTACTAAGTGGGTGGTGGGTGGGGAACGAATTTCTTCGCCGTCCTCTTCCCACTCGAGCTGGACATAGTTCGGCCAAGGGTCTCCTGACAAGGAGAGAGACCATAATGAGTTTAGCACATCACCTAGGGGCGAGTGCTGAAAGATATCCGCGGAGGTGAACTCCATGATTGGTGCCCAATCAGATTGGGTGGGCACGGACGCGAGTGGTTCGGAGTCTGTTGCCGGGGACGAATCCGAGTGTCCGGCAACACAGGTCTCATAGGAGGTGAAGTCAGCATTTGGCTCTATCGCCACCGAGTGTGCAGCCTCCGTGGCGGGGTCCATCCACCCGTCCTCGGACGGTGCGATCTGTTCCGGTTTGAGGGCCGGGGTAGTTACAGGTGTGATCTCCCGAACACTGTCCGACGGCAGAGCTAAATCATGCTCATCGTGACTGTGCGGCACACCTGACATGGGTTCGAATCTGTCGAAGATCAAGTCTCCACAGATGTCGGTGGTATAATTCAAGCTTCCAAACCTGACCTAATGGCCAGGGGCGTAGCTCTCGATCTGCTCCAGATGGCCAAGCGAGTTGGCCCGCAGTACAAAGCCGCCGAATACGAAGATCTGTCCGGGGAGGAAAACCTCGCCCTGGATCGCATCGTTGCCGATGATCGAAGGAGCCATCAAGCCTTGATTGTGACGGCATAGTAGAACTCTCAATGAAAGCACCAATATCGGTGTCAAAACCGGCGGATCTCGGGTAGGGGGTCCCGAACTGTGTGTCTAAGGCGGATGGTAACAGGAGGCAGGAGACACAATGTTTACCTAGGTTCAGGCCCTCGCGATGGAGGTAATACCCTACTTCTTGCTTGATTGATCTTGATGATATGAGTATTACAAGAGTTGATCTACCACAAGATCAGAGAGGCTAAACCCTAGAAGCTAGCCTATGGTATGATTGTTGTTGTCCTACGGACTAAAACCCTCCGGTTTATATAGACACCGGAGGGGCTAGGGTTACACAAAGTCGGTTACAAGGGAGGAGATCTACATATCCGAATCGCCAAGCTCGCCTTCCACGCAAAGGAGAGTCCCATCCAGACATGGGACGAAGTCTTCAATCTTGTATCTTCATAGTCCAACAGTCCGGCCAAAGTATATAGTCCGGCTGTCCGAGGACCCCCTAATCCAGGACTCCCTCACCGCCAAGCCAAGGCGGGTGCCCCCTTTAGGGTTCCCCCCAACCCTAGGCGCATGGGCCCTAGGGGGGGATGGCGCCCAGCCCACTTAGGGGCTGGTTCCCTTCCACATACAGCCCATAGGGCCCTCCGGGGCAGGTGGACCCTCCCGGTGGACCCCCGGAACCCCTTCGGTGGTCCTGGTACAATACCGATAAACCCCCGAACACTTCCGGTGACCGTATGATGACTTCCCATATATAAATCTTCACCTCCTGACCATTTCGGAACTCCTCGTGACGTCTGGGATCTCATCCGGGACTCCGAACAACATTCGGTAACTGCATACTATTTCCCATAACAACTCTAGCGTCACCGAACCTTAAGTGTGTAGACCCTACAGGTTCGGGAATCATGCAGACATGACCGAGACATCTCTACGGCCAATAACCAACAACGGGATCTGGATACCCATCTTGGTTCCCACATATTCCACGATGATCTCATCGGATGAACCACGATGTCGGGGATTCAATCAATCCCATATACAATTCCCTTTGTCTACTGGTATGATACTTGCCCGAGATTCGATCGTCGGTATCCCTATACCTTGTTCAATCTCTTTACTCGTTCCCTAACACATCATCCCGTGATCAACTCCTTGATCACAATGAGCTCATTATTATGATGTCTTACTGAGTGGGCCCAGAGATACCTCTCCGTCACACGGAGTGACAAATCCCAGTCTCGATTCGTGCCAACTCAACAGACACTTTCGGAGATACCCGTAGTGTGCCTTTATAGCCACCCAGTTACGTTTTGACGTTTGGCACACCCAAAGTATTCCTACGGCATCCGGGAGTTGCACAATCTCATGGTCTAAGGAAATGATACTTGACATTAGAAAAGCTTTAGCAGACGAACTACACAATCTTGTGCTATGCTTAGGATTGGGTCTTGTCCATCACATCATTCTCCTAATGATGTGATCCCATTATCAAAGACATCTAATGTCCATGGTCAGGAAACCGTAACCATCTATTGATCAACGAGCTAGTCAACTAGAGGCTCACTAGGGACATGTTGTGGTCTATGTATTCACACATGTATTACGATTTCCGGATAACACAATTACAGCATGAACAATAGAAAATTATCATGAACAAGGAAATATAATAATAACCATTTTATTATTGCCTCTAGGGCATATTTCCGACATATCCTATGAAGACGCACTTCTCCGATTTGGGTTCGAACTTATCAGGCTGAAGCTTTTTCACATAAGCATCGCAACCCCAAACTTTAAGACACAACAGATTAGGTTTCTTGCTAAACCACAGTTCATACGGTGTCGTCTCAACAGATTTAGATGGTGCCCTATTTAACGTGAATGTAGTTGTAGCTAATGCATAACCCCAAAACGAAAGTGGTAAATCGGTAAGAGACATCATAGATCGCACCATATCTACTAAAGCACGGGTACGACGTTCGGACACACCATTACGTTGTGGTGTTCCAGGTGGCTTGAGTTGTGAAACTATTCCACATTGTTTTAAATGAAGGCCAAACTCGTAACTCAAATATTCGCGTCCGTGATCAGATCGTAGAAACTTTATTTTCTTGTTAAGATGATTTTCCACTTCACTCTGAAATTCTTTGAACTTTTCAAATGTTTCAGACTTGTGTTTCATTAAGTAGATATACCCATATCTGCTCGAATCATCTGTGAAGGTTAGAAAATAACGATACCCGCCGCGAGCCTCAACACTCATCGGACTGCATACATCGGTATGTATTATTTCTAATAAGTGAGCGGCTCGCTCCATTGTTCCGAAGAATGGAGTCTTAGTCATCTTGCCTATGAGGCATGGTTCGCAAGTATCAAATGATTCATAATCAAGTGATTCCAAAATTCCATCCGCATGGAGTTTCTTCATGTGATTTACACCAGTATGACCTAAATGGTAGTGCCACAAATATGTTGCACTATCATTATCAACTTTGCATCTTTTGGCATCAATATTATGGATATATGTATTACTACGATCGAGATTCAATAAACCATTTATATTGAGTGTATGACCATAGAAGGTTTTATTCATGGAAACAGAATAACAATTATTCTTTGACTTAAATGAATAACCATATTACAATAAACATGATCCAATCATATTCATGCTCAACGTAAACACCAAATAACATTTATTTTAGGTTCAACACTAATCTCGAAGGTAAAGGGAGTGTGCGATGGTGATCTTATCAACCTTGGAATCACTTCCAACACACATCGTCACCTCACCCTTAACTAGTATTTGTTCATTTTGCAACTCCTTTTTCGAGTTACAAATCTTAGCAGCTGAACCGGTATCAAATACCTAGGGGACACTAGTAAAGTACACATCAATAACATGTATATCACATATACCTTTGTTCATTTTGCCATCCTTCTTATCCGCTAAGTTTTTGGGGCAGTTCCGCTTTCAGTGACCATTTCCTTTGCAGTAGAAGCACTAAGTTTCAGGTTTGGGTCTAGCTTTTGGCTTCTTCACGGGAGTGGAAACTTGCTTGCCATTCTTCTTTAAGTTCCCTTTCTTTCCTTGCCCTTTTTCTTGAAACTAGTAGTCTTGTTAACCATCAAGACTTGATGCTATTTCTTGATTTCTACCTTCGCTGATTTCAGCATCGTGAAGAGCTTGGGAATCGTTTTCGTCATCCCCTGCATATTATAGTTCATCATGAAGTTCTAGTAACTTGGTGATAGTGACTAGAGAAATCTGTCAATCACTATCTTATCTAGAAAATTAACTCCCACTTGATTCAAGTGATTGTAGTACCCAGATATTCTGAGCACATGCTCACTAGCTAAGCTATTCTCCTCCATCTTGTAGGCAAAGCACTAGTCAGAGGTCTCATACCTCTAGACATGGGCATGAGTCTGAAATACCAATTTCAACTCTTGGAACATCTCATATGCTCCATGGCGTTCAAAACATTTTTGAAGTCCCAGGTCTAAGCCCTAAAGCATGGTGCACTAGACTATCAAGTAGTCATCATACCGAGCTTTGTCAAATGTTCATAACGTCTACATCTGCTCCTGCAATAGGTTTGTCACCTAGCGGTTCATCAAGGACATAATTCTTCTGTGCAGCAATGAGGATAATCCTCAGATCATGGACCCAGTCCGCATCATTGCTACTATCATCTTTCTACTTTTCTCAAGGTACATATCAAAAAAATATAGGAGCTATATCGCGAGCTATTGATCTACAACATAGATATGCAATACTATCAAGACTAAGTTCATGATAAATTTAAGTTCAATTAATCATATTACTTAAGAACTCCCACTTAGATAGACATCCCTCTAGTCATCTAAATGATCACGTGATCCATATCAACTAAACCATGTCCGATCATCACGTGAGATGGAGTAGTTTTCAATGGTGAACATCTCTATGTTGATCATATCTACTATGTGATTCACGTTCGACCTTTCGGTCTCAGTGTTCCGAGGCCATATCTGCATATGCTAGGCTCGTCAAGTTTAACCCGAGTATTCTACACGTGCAAAACTGTCTTACACACGTTGTATGTGAACGTAGAGCTTATCACACCTGATCATCACGTGGTGTATCGGCACAACGAACTGTAACAACGGTGCATACTCAGGGAGAACACCTATACCTTGAAATTTAATGAGGGGTCATCTTACAATGCTACCACCGTACTAAGCAAAATAAGATGCATAAAAGATAAACATCACATGCAATCAAAATATGTGACATGATATGGCCATCATCATCTTGTGCCTTTGATCTCCATCTCCAAAGCACCGTCATGATCTCCATCGTCACCATCTTGACACCTTGATCTCCATCGTAGCGTCGTTGTCGTCTCGCCAACTATTGCTTCTACAACTATCGCTACCTCATAGTGATAAAGTAAAGCAATTGCATGGCAATTGTATTCCATACAATAAAGAGACAACCATAAGGCTCCTGCCAGTTGCTGATAACTTTTACAAAACATGATCATCTCATATAATAACTTATATCACATCATGTCTTGACCATATCACATCACAACATGCCCTACAAAAACAAGTTAGACGTCCTCTACTTTGTTGTTGCAAGTTTTACGTGGCTGCTACGGGCTTCTAGCAAGAACCATTCTTACCTACGCATCAAAACCACACAAAAATCGTCAAGTGTGCTGTTTTAACCTTCAACAAGGACCGGCTATAGTCAAATTCGATTCAACTAAAGTTGGAGAAACAGACACCCGCCAGCCACCTTTATGCAAAACAAGTTGCATGTCTGTCGGTGGAACCGGTCTCATGGATGTGGTCATGTAAGGTTGGTCCGGGCCGCTTCATCCAACAATACCGCCGAATCAAAATAAGACATTGGTGGTAAGAAGTATGACTATTATTGCCAACAACTCTTTGTGTTCTACTCGTGCATATCATCTACGCATAGACCTGGCTCGGATGCCACTGTTGGGGAATGTAGCATGCAATTTCAAAAAATTCCTACGATCACGCAAGATCTATCTAGGAGATGCATAGCAACGAGAGGGGGAGAGTGTGTCCACGTACCCTCGTAGACCGAAAGCGAAAGCGTTAGGTTAACACGGTTGATGTAGTCGAACGTCTTCATGATCCAACCGATCTAGTACCGAACGTACATCACCTCCGAGTTCAGCACACATTCAGCTCGATGACGTCCCTTGAACTCTTGATCCAGCAGAGGGTCGAGGGAGAGTTTTGTTAGCACGACGGCATGGTGACGGTGATGGTGATGTGATCCATGCAGGGCTTCGCCTAAGCACTACGACGCTATGACCGGAGGAGTAAACTATGGAGGGGGCACCGCACATGGCTAAGAGAACAACGGTTGTGCTATGGGGTGCCCCCTACCCCCGTATATAAAGGAGCGGAGGAGCAGGTGGCCGGCCAGGGGGGGCACGCCATGGGGGGAGTCCTACTAGGATTCCACTCCTAGTAGGATTCGTCCCCCCTCTTTTCCTTTTTCATCGGAGGGGGAAAGGAAGGAGAGGGAGAGGGAGAAGGAAAGGGAGGCGCCGCCACACCCCTAGTCCAATTCGGACTCCCATGGGGGGGGCCCACCCCTTCCGGGCTCCCCTCTCTCTCCACTAAGGCCCATGTAGGCCCAATATTTCCCCCGGGGGGTTTCAGTAATCCGGTAAAATACCCGAACCACCCGAAACCATTACGATGTCCAAATACCACCTTCCAATATATCAATATTTACCTCTCGACCATTTTGAGACTCCTCGTCATGTCTGTGAACTCATCCGGTACTCAGAACAAACTTCGGTCACCAAAACACATAACTCATAATACAAATCATCATCGGACGTTAAGCGTGCGGACCCTACGGGTTTGAGAGCTATGTAGACATGACCGAGACACATCTCCGATCAATAAGCAATAGCGGAACCTGGATGCTCATATTGGTTCCTACATATTCTACGAAGATCTTTATCGGTCAAACCGCAATAAGAGCATACATTATTCCCTTTGTCATCGGTATGTTACTTGCCCGAGATTCGATCATCGGTATCATCATACCTAGGTCAATCTCATTACCGGCAAGTCTCCTTACTCGTTCCGTAATCCATCATCCCGTAACTAACTCATTAGTCACATTGCTTGCAAGGCTTATAGTGATGTGCATTACCGAGAGGGCCCAGAGATACCTCTCTGATACTTGGAGTGACAAATCCTAATCTTGATCTATGCCAACCCAACAAACACCTTCGGAGACACCTGTAGAGCATATTTATAATCACCCAGTTACGTTGTGACGTTTGATAGCACACAAGATGTTCCTCCAGTATTCGGGAGTTGCACAATCTCATAGTCAGAGGAATATGTATAAGTCATGAAAAAAGCAATAGCAATAAAACTTAACCATCATTATGCTAAGCTAACGGATGGGTCTTGTCCATCACATCATTCTATAATGATATGATCCCGTTCATCAAATGACAACACATGTCTATGGTCAGGAAACTTAACCATCTTTGATTAACGAGCTAGTCAAGTAGAGGCAAACTAGGGACACTCTGTTTTTTCTATGTATTCACACATGTACTAGGTTTCTGGTTAATACAATTCTAGAATGAATAATAAACATTTATCATGATATAAGGAAATATAAATAACAACTTTATTATTGCCTCTAGGGCATATTTCCTTCATCTATCACACCCGATCATCATGTGGTGTCTCAACACGACGAACTGTCGCAACAGTGCATACTCAGGGAGAACACTTATACCTTGAAATTTTAGTTAAGGGATCATCTTATAATGCTACCGCTGTTGTTGGGGATATAACTATTAGGTATGACCCGCCCAGGAGGGCTCGGGTTATACCAATGGCGGTTCATCAATTGGAAGCCCATGAAGTTGTTGAAGATGGCGGTTCATGAAGCAGACTTATTAAAGGGCCCAAAGCCCAAAGGCGGTTTAAGGTCCATAGGTGTAAACCGCCATATATGTATGACTTGTATTGTAAGGCAAGTGTAATTAGTCACCGGGCCGGACACGTTGTTTATGAGCCGACCGGGACTCTGTAAGCCGCTGGGCGTCAACCTGTGTGTATAAAGGGACGACCCGGCGGCGGCTTAGGGCAAGAGGCAACACATCGAGAACTAGGTCAAGCGTATCCACTCCCTGGTAATCGAGACATAAGCAATCCCACTTCAAACTGGATTAGGCTTTACCTTCACCACAAGGGGCCGAACCAGTATAAAATCTTTGTGTCCTTTGCCCCGTTTAACCCCTTTAAGCTAACCCTGTTGCGATGACTCCACGACTAAGTCCTTTTGCTAGGACATCTGCCGTGACAAATCCATGACAGTTGGCGCCCACCGTGGGGCCAGCACACGGTGGTTTCGAGTTCTTACATGGCAAATTTGAAGGGATCGGGCCGGATGACCAAGAGTCGTCGCGGCAAGCTCTACATCGACGATGCAGGCTGGGGCCCCGAGGCCGGCTCAATCGAGTACGGGTACCGGGTCCCCTTCGGCGGAATTCACGTCTTCATCGGCAAGATCGGCGAACCGGGCCCTGAGCTAGACATCTGCACCGACCTCATCAAGACGGCTCAGCGTGCACGACCCGCCCGGGTGCAACCCGCCGTGAAGCATGCCTTCGTCGGATTCATCCATGGGGCGGAATTTGAGGAAGGGTTCGTATCTGGCGGTGAGACGGCCATCTATTCTGATGGTGAGTTGTCCACGGGCGAGATTACTTCATTGTATCAACTGCAAGACGGCAGGCTTGGGGGCTGTTCCGATGTTGATAGTATTCCTGTGACGCCCGGATAATCAAGCTACCGTAATCCCCTATTAATGATGCCTTGTCATAAAAGATTACTGTTGCTAATCTCACTTAGATTCAAAACCGGTTTAAATTCAAATTAAATTACAAGTCAAATAATTATTAGTTCGAACAGTAAAACAAAAAAGTTCGTTATGTCCCAAATATTCTCTAAGAAATTTTCATGAATTAACAAACATCATTTGATTATTTTAAATGCCCTTAAGGTATTTAAAGTTGGACCAGCAGCACTTAAGTGAGCCATTTAAATTCAAGGCTACTTTTGAACAACTCCATTTGGCCCCAAACCTTTTGTGCAACCCTATAATGCTGTCTATTATTTATATGCCAAATATCATAATTAAACAAAGATCATTGGATAGCAAAACAAAATAGAAAACATTAGTTAAGACAAATACAAAAAAAGAGGAAAGAAAGAAGTGCTACTGTAACTTGGCCTGACCGAAGCCACAGTGCGGCCCAGCCCACCTAGCAGGCCTTCTCCTTTCTCGCTACAGGATGGGGAGGCAGGGGAGGTCGTGGAACACATCCACGGTGCCATGGAGGTGGATGGACACCACTTGCCCCTCCCAACCCTACTTAGGTGTTCCCCCGAAATCCTAGATCGCCCTCTCCCATTCCCCTTTGGTCCCCATCGTCCCCCCTCTCCTGTGGGTCGATTTTTAGATCGCAAGCTCACGCGGTCACCACTTCCTCGCCTTCGTTGACGCGTCCACCGACCTCTCCGGCGGGCGGGAGCACGTCCTGGACGTTCGTCGCGCTCGTCCGCGTCCGTTCTGGGCATCAGAGCTAGGAGGGGAGCTGCATAGCCATCGCCATCAACCTCGTCTTCTCTGCTTCGGCCATCGCATGTCATCGTCGTCGACCTCACCGGCCTCCTCGAGCATGGCGTCGGACCCGCAGTGAGCCTCTCCGCCGGTTTTCCCCCTTCCCGTCCTTGATCTATCCTCGTAGACGCCGTAGGCCGTCGTCGCCGACCTCGCGCTCACCATGTGTTGTCTCCGCCCCACGGACCTCCCTGGCCGCGCCCCCTGCCCATGGCCACGCCCGACCCGCACCCTGGGCTTCCCTAACCGTGCCTTGCTGTGCGCCCAGCCCGCACGCCGGCCGTTCCCTGCTCACACGCCCGTGCCCGCGTGCCTCCCGCGGGAACTGCTGCTGCGCTAACACTGCTGTTGCCCGCGCTGCTGTGGCTTGGTACTGTCGCCGGAGGCTGCTCGCTTGGCCGCGCCCGCGCACGCGCGCACCCGCTGCCGCTCGCGCCCGAGCGCTCCGGCTCGCCTCGCCTCTCCCGCCTCCTCCAATTGCGTCGACGCCCTGCTCCTCTGCCGCTGCAGCCATCCAACACCACCCGCTGCCCCCGCTGCATAGCCTCCCCCCGCCTAGCGACGCCCCCGCCCCACTCGCCAGCCATGCGCGCGCCGCCCTCCGTCAGCGCCGCCCGCCGCTCCCCAACCCCCGCGGCCGCGCGCTCCGGCACCCGACGCGCCTTGCCCGGGTTCGCCCCGACGGGCAACCCCGCCCACAGCCCCGTTAACCCGCACGCCCGGTTGGCCCTATGGGCCACAACCCAGTGGGGGCCCCCCACGCCCCTGTCCAAAAAAAGAAAAAATATTTAATATATATATAATTAACTAATTAATTGATGGTTTAATTAAATTAATTAATTAGGTTTAACTAAACTAATTACTAGTTAGTCTAATTAGTCATCTAATTAGTTGGTGTGTATGACAGACGGGTCCCACTACCCTGTTTGACCAGTTAACGGTCTGTGTTGACCACTGACGTCAAGATGACGTCATGCTAGTGTAATAACTCATTTTAGATTTAATAATAAATTCAGAAAATGTTCAAATCTTTGAAAATTCATAGAAAATAATCTGTAACTCGGATGAAAAAGTTTTGTACACG
Source organism: Triticum urartu (assembly GCF_003073215.2). Classification (NCBI taxonomy): domain Eukaryota; kingdom Viridiplantae; phylum Streptophyta; class Magnoliopsida; order Poales; family Poaceae; genus Triticum; species Triticum urartu. Next base: position 59,787,098 of record NC_053022.1, on the reverse strand, counting down.
AAAGTTGCTTAGAACGACGAGACGAGTCTGAATACGCCGCCCGTTCGTCCGCCGCACATCCCTAGCATAGCGAGCATGCAACAATCCCCTCTGTTTCATCTGTCCAAAAATGCCTAACACCGGGGATACTTTCCCGTGTTGGGTTTCGTAGTAATTTCAAAAAATTTCCTACGCACACGCAAGATCATGTGATGCATAGCAACAAGAGGGGAGAGTGTTGTCTACGTACCCAACGCAGACCGACTGCGGAAGCGCTGACACGACGTAGAGGAAGTAGTCGTACGTCTTCACGATCCAACCGATCAAGCACCGAAACTACGGCACCTCCGAGTTCGAGCACACGTTCAGCTCGATGACGATCCCCGGACTCCGATCCAGCAAAGTGTCGGGGAAGAGTTCTGTCAGCACAACGGCGTGGTGACGATCTTGATGTACGACAGCAGCAGGGCTTCGCCTAAACTCCGCTACAGTATTATCGAGGTATATGGTGGCAGGGGGCACCGCACACGGCTAAGGAATAGATCACGTGGATCAACTTGTGTGTTCTAGGGTGCCTCTACCTCAGTATATAAAGGAGCCAAGGGGGGAGGGGGGCGCCGGCCAGGGAGAGAGGCGCAGGAGGAGTCCTACTCCTTCCGGGAGTAGGACTCCCCCCCCAATCCTATTCCAACTAGGATTCCCAAGGGGGGAAAGAGAGAGAGGGGGGCCGGCCACCTTCTCCTAGTCCTAATAGGACTAGGGGAGGGGGAAGTGGCGCAGCCACCTTGGGCTGTCCCTTTCTCCTTTCCACTAAGGCCCATGAAGGCCCATATGGCTCCCGGGGGGTTCCGGTAACCTCCCGGTAACCCGGTAAAATCCCGATTTCACCCGGAACACTTCCGATGTCCAAACATAGGCTTCCAATATATCAATCTTTATGTCTCGACCATTTCGAGACTCCTCGTCATGTCCGTGATCACATCCTGGACTCCGAACAACCTTCGGTACATCAAAATGCATAAACTCATAATATAACTGTCATCGTAACCTTAAGCGTGCGGACCCTACGGGTTCGAGAACAATGTAGACATGACCGAGACACGTCTCCGGTCAATAACCAATAGCGGACCTGGATGCCCATATTGGCTCCTACATATTCTACGAAGATCTTTATCGGTCAGACCGCATAACAACATACCGTTGTTCCCTTTGTCATCGGTATGTTACTTGCCCGAGATTCGATCGTCGGTATCCAATACCTAGTTCAATCTCGTTACAGGCAAGTCTCTTTACTCGTTCCGTAATACATCATCTCACAACTAACTCATTAGTTGTAATGCTTGCAAGGCTTATGTGATGTGCATTACCGAGAGGGCCCAGAGATACCTCTCCGACAATCGGAGTGACAAATCCTAATCTCGAAATACGCCAACCCAACATCTACCTTTGGAGACACCTGTAATGCTCCTTTATAATCACCCAGTTACGTTGTGACGTTTGGTAGCACCCAAAGTGTTCCTCCGGCAAACGGGAGTTGCATAATCTCATAGTCATAGGAACATGTATAAGTCATGAAGAAAGCAATAGCAACATACTAAACGATCGGGTGCTAAGCTAATGGAATGGGTCATGTCAATCAGATCATTCAACTAATGATGTGACCTCATTAATCAAACAACAACTCATTGTTCATGGTCAGGAAACATAACCATCTTTGATTAACGAGCTAGTCAAGTAGAGGCATACTAGTGACACTTTGTTTGTCTATGTATTCACACATGTATTATGTTTCCGGTTAATACAATTCTAGCATGAATAATAAACATTTATCATGATTATAAGGAAATAAATAATAACTTTATTATTGCCTCTAGGGCATATTTCCTTCATCCCGGTTGTTTCCCCCCTTCGTCGGTATCACCTCGTACCGCGTTAGGGCACACCTAGCACCGCGTATTGCCTTGTTATGCTTTGTGATGATTTTTTTGCTCTGTTATTTATTGTGTTCCCCCCGTTACTTCTTTCCGGTAAACCCCGAGACCGCTGCCGTTACCCCCGAGATCGACTACATCAACGACCACCCCTCCTTCTTGCCAGAGCAACCAGGCAAGCCCCCCCCCTTGATCACCAGATATCGCCTACTCTTCTATGTACTGCTTGCATTAGAGTAGTGTAGCATGTTACTGCTTTCCGTTAATCCTATCATGATGCATAGCCTATCATTGTTGCTACAGTTATTGATACCTTACCTGCAATCCTAAATGCTTAGTATAGGATGCTAGTTTATCATCATTGGCCCTACATTCTTGTCCATCTGCCATGCTATACTATCGGGCCATGATCACTCGGGAGGTGATCACAGGTATATACTTATATACATAATGTATGATACTTGCGGTGACTAAAGTCGGGTCGGCTCGTTGAGTACCCGCAAGTGATTCCGATGTTGGGGACTGAAGGGGCAGGTGGTTCCATCCAGGTAGTGGTGGGCCTGGGTTCCCGACGGCCCCCAACTGTTACTTTGTGGCGGAGCGACAGGGCAGGTTGAGACCACCTAGGAGAGAGGTGGGCCTGGCCCTGGTCGGCGTCCACTGTTACTTCAAAATAACACGCTTAACGAGATCTTAGAATTTGATCTGAGTCTGGCCACTGGCCTATATGCACTAACCAACTACGCGGGAACAGTTATGGGCACTCGATGTCGTGGTATCAGCCGAAGCCTTCATGACGTCAGTGACTGAGCGGCGCGCGCCGGGTTGGACTAGAACGCCTGCTCTTGTATAAGGGAGGCTAGGTCTGCTCGCCGGCCGCGTATGCAACGTGCAGGTGTGCAATGGGCGATGGGCCCAGACCCCTGCGCCATAGGATTTAGACCGGCGTGCTGAACTCTCTGTTGTGCCTAGGTGGGGCTGCAATGTGTTGATCTTCTGAGGTCGGGCATGACCCAGAAAAGTGTGTCCGGACAAAGGGGATTGAGCGTGTTGGGAAATGTGGTGCACCCCTGCAGGGAAGTTTATCTATTCGAATAGTCGTGTCCCTCGGTAAAAGGATGACCCGGAGTTGTACCTTGACCTTATGACAACTAGAACCAGATACTTAATTAAACACACACTTCCAAGTGCCATATACAACCGGTGATCGCTCTCTCACAGGGCCACGAGGGGAGGATCACCGGGTAGGATTATGCTATGCGATGATACTTGGTGAACTTACCATCTACTCTCTTCTACATGCTGCAAGATGGAGGCTGCCAGAAGCGTAGTCTTCGATAGGACTAGCTATCCCCCTCTTATTCTGGCATTCTGTAGTTCAGTCCACATATGCTAACCCTTTTCCATTTGATACCAATGCATACATATGTAGTGTAGCTCCTTGCTTGCGAGTACTTTGGATGAGTACTCACGGTTGCTTTGCTCCCCCCTTTTCCCTTTTCTATACCTGATTGTTGCGACCAGACGTTGGAGTCCAGGAGCCAGACACCACTGTCGATGACGACTGCTACTACTCAGGAGGTGCCTACTACTACGTGCAGGCCGCTGACGACGACCAGGAGTAGTTTAGGAGGATCCCAGGCAGGAGGCCTGCACCTCTTTCGACATGTATCCCAGTTTGTGCTAGCCTTCTTAAGGCAAACTTGTTTAACTTATGTCTGTAATCAGATATTGTTGCTTCCGCTAACTCGTCTATGATCGATCTCTTGTATTCGAGCCCTCGAGGCCCCTGGCTTGTAATATGATGCTTGTATGACTTATTTTATTTGTAGAGTTGTGTTGTGATATCTTCCCGTGAGTCCCTGATCTTGATCGTACACGTTTGCGTGTATGATTTGTGTACGATTGAATCGGGGGCGTCACAAGTTGGTATTAGAGCCAACTGCCTGTAGGAATCCCCCTTCCACACTCCTTGGTCGAAGTTGAGTCTAGACATTGCAAAACTTTTTACTAACATGGTTGTGTGTCTTACGGGCCCACGTCGCCATTTGGGTGGTATTAGGATCTTTTACTCCTTGTCTATACTCTGGGACTCTGATCTCTCTTCTATTCAGGTTAAATGATTTTACTAAATATGACTTTAGGTTCTCGTAACTACTTCTCCCGGAGAGTCCCTTATCACAGATGATCGCCTACTGCACCGGAAGATTTTGAAGATACTCTTTGATCATTCCCGAGACCCTTGTGCCCTCTGCCTTTTCAATTCCCTATTACCGATATATCCATATGGATAACGACATACACTTGTTGTTCATACAATTACTTTGAGTTTCTCATGTTATTACAAGATGCATCGAATTGCTCTCTGATTCTTAAGAATCCCTTGTACCACTGCCTTATAGTTCCTTGCCGCAGAAATACCCATACGGATAATTCCTCGCACTTATCGAGTATCCACTCATTATCAGTTGTTCTTGTGTTCCGCAAAAGACTTCGAAATACTATTTGATCTTTCGAAAATCCTCAACATCCTGTTGTTCTGGGAATTCTTGCATACTTACATTCCGGTTAATTCCATTGGTTTAGCAATTCACTTTAAAAACCTTTGTGATTGTCATTCCGATCCTTTTGATTCAACATGTGTGTGAATGCACACAATCATCAGTTGTTCCCTGGAATTTATCCTTCCGATTCAGACGTCATTTCGGACATGAGCTGGATCTCGACCCATCAAATTGCGCTATTCAGCTTATCCATCCCTAATCAGAGCATTGCTTCTGATCCCTTGTCTTGGAATTCATAATTCCTTGGCATTTGAGCTTTGAGTTAGTCAGTTGTTTCTATAATCCGATGCACTTGCATTCCTTCTTCCTTTGATAGAGTACCGATACTCACATCAGCTCCGTTGTATACCACCAGACCTCTTGTTGGATTATTATTTGACAATGTCCTTCATATTCAAATAACCTTGTGAGCCTTTCCACGAATATATAAAGCCTTTGGTAAATTATATCCTCTGCTTTCTCAACCATGCTCGGTTTTCGAGCTGGTGGTATTTACTATTGAAGCTTGTGGTATATGGTTCCATGATACCCTGACGGGTTGAACCTATGCCTTCCTTAATATGTGTGAACTCGAAAGTTTTCACGTGTCATACTCTTCTGGTATTTTGCTAGATAAAATTTCAACACTACAACTTCTTCGAAAGTGAGAGGTGAATGGAAGGTTATACATTGAAGAAGTGGGAGTCGACCTTGAACTTTGTGTTCATGCCCATGGACACAATGTAGATCCTACCATAGAAGCTTCTTGTAATAATAACTATTTCGTTGATATAATATAGTTTGGTATCTGTGAATTGATCCTATGCAATCGTGGTTCGGACCATATTTTCTCTTTGATCCCATTTCTTGGACAAGTTAAATCACTTGTATTTTGCAAGTCAATACACCAGTCCAACCTCTACTTTGATCTACTGTCGAGTATTACCCTCTGGTATCTTGAGAATATCTAAGAACCGTGTTGCATCTTATGAGTCTTCATCAGCTATTATTTCTCACTGATTCCAATTTTTCATGGGTTCTGAGTTGTTAGTCGCTCAAGGACACCGGTAAGTGAACCGATTCCGCACTCTGGTTCGATAACTCTAAGTAATCTTCGTTGCTTACGAGTTTAATAATCCTTCAAGTCATTCCTAGCCTGATCAGCTATATCATTATTGTGCTAAGTTTCAACTGGGCTACCTGGTCCTTCTTCCTAGAGCACAATTTTCGACGATGAGCTAAGCTTACGTCGATCTTCCTCGTCATGTCATTTCGCCTTGAATAGAAAACTTGATTTGGAGTTTGTGTCATACCCTTGGTTCCAATAACCTTTCGATTCACCATTCATTTGACTCGATGTCATCACCGATCAATTACATCTTCATGAAATATCTCGACAAAATTTGTTGTGATCATCATCAACATTTTGACTCCTTCCAGGATATCAATCAAATTCTTGATGAGAAATACCATCCTTGTCCCTCGATGAATTATATTATCATTGACGACATCATTGCCTTCCCTCCGGCACAAACTTGATCATGCTATGGAGCTCCTTGCTATCCAGCTTAAGTTATGTCATACCTTGGAGCACTATCGTATTTTATGTCAAGAATGTTGCGAGAAATTCACCACCCTTAAGAATTCTTGCTACAAGTGATACTTATTACCATCACCATTCTTTTCTTGGTCCCCGTGTTGTTTCTAACTGGAATATCGACAAATGGTCTGTGATGTGTAAATTCTAAACTTCTAGCAACCTTATTGCTTTGAAGTTAATGGTCGATAGTTTCATTCTAAGTCTATTGCTTATTGAATCATCATTCGAACATTGATCGTGCTACCTAGTCCAGATTTGCGGGTGCACCTTTCTATCGTTGTTCAATTGTGTATGTTTCCCTCGAGCCTACATCATTATATCATTTGATATTTGATCTGACTAATGTTATCTCCTTGTTCACATAGTTGTGGAAATCCACCTTTTGAAAATCTCAATGAATTTTCGCTGAGCCAATCAGCCACCTCCTCACCTCTCCTTGATTTAATGATGAGCTCTTGTTTCGGAACTCGCTCCCATATTCCATTTCCCGAGAATCTTACAATGTCATCCCGACAATTTGTGTTGCACCTTTCTACTCAGGCATCCTGAATCTGAGTTATCCTAACACCAATCAGATCTGAATCTCGGTCAGATATGATGGTTGGAACATAATTCCAAGAGTTATAACATTGTTCTTATCTGACCCGGTGAGGTGATGTCGTGCCTAGCACATCTAGCCGGAGGCCCTATTGTTATAGATTCCTTTTCAACAAGGCTATCCTTTCTTCCATGAGGAAATTGTAAGACTTATTCTACAAGCCGTTCCTGATGGATCCTTTGTGTTTCCAAAGTCTGATCTTCATCTGATGACCATATCAATGCTATCTCGATGCATGTCTATGGTACTCCAATTTTCAACAAGAACATTTGAAGCCCAATGCTAAATGTTTCCTGCTCAATTATCCAAACACCGTTGTATGGGTAATGTCAGGAAATTTCTCTCCCCGTACCTAAAGAGTTTTCTACATTATATCCTGTCATGGATATCATGCTCTACTTGACCTTGGGAAGGATATACCCCTAAATTATATGTTTAAACACATTTTCCTTTCCATTGTTCTGTTTAATCTGATAATCGTATCTTCCTTTCCATTGGTTGGTTTAACGTTGCTTGTGGTCTATAAGATCTAAGCAGTAATATTCTCCTGCTTATGTGAACATCTCGGTGTACAATCCTGTCAGCAAGACCCTGTTACTATTGTTGATGACATTCCGATAGCCACCGATGGACGAGAACCTTGCCTATTGGTCCGCCTCGTTCAACGAGCAGGAAAATGGTTCTCTTCGTCCCTCGCCCTTGGTACCGACGTTGTTGCCGACATAACTGGCAGTCTACCCTCTGACATGCCTTGCTATCATGAACATGCAAATTGTCACCGCTCCTCCTACTTTTAACCCACATGGTGGGCCCATAACCCACAGTTCCACATGATCGAAACCTGAATCCCCAGTACACCCCAGCTCCTAAAGGTTATTCCTCATGCTTGGCTTCGTATGTAATTCACGAGCCACCTTACAAGAAATCATCAATTCTGGTATCAGACTAATACTTATTCCGTTACTCTAAAATCCTTTCACACTCTGTTTTAGGCAACGAACGATTGGCCACCTGAAACTTCTTACCGTACCTTCTTGTTCGGCTCTCAATGTGTTCCATTTGAACAATTCGAGAGTTACTCATGTGATCATTCATGGGATAAATCCCAGATGATTTCCCCTGATAGCATTCTATCGTTGTCGGGCTGCCCCTTTCTTATTGGTAAGTACGATGGAGTTCACCAAGAAAGGCTGATGACTTATCCTGATAACCCGAAGCTAAGGAATGACGACATCAACGGAAGCGGTCAACTTCTTTGAGAAGAGCAACCACGACCGAGAAGATTCGTTAGAATTTCGTAACCTAATCTCTTCCCCCTTACTCCCCCTCCTAAATCTCGGGACAAGATTTCTTGTAGTGGAGGAGAATTGTGACGCCCAGATAATCAAGCTACCGTAATCCCGTATTAATGATGCCTTGTCATCAAAGATTACTGTTGCTAATCTCACTTAGATTCAAAACCAGTTTAAATTCAAATTAAATTACAAGTCAAATACTTATTTGTTCGAACAGTAAAACAAAAATGTTCGTTATGTCCCAAATATTCTCTAAGAAGTTTTCATGAATTAACAAACATCATTTGATTATTTTAAATGCCCTTAAGGTATTTAAAGTTGGACCAGCAGCACTTAAGTGAGCCATTTAAATTCAAGGCTACTTTTGAACAACTCCATTTGGCCCCAAACCTTTTGTGCAACCCTGTGATACTGTCTATTATTTATATGCCAAATCTCATAATTAAACAAGATCGTTGGCCAGCAAAACAAAATAGAAAACATTAGTTAAGACAAATACAAAAAAAGATTTAAGAAAGAAGTGCTATTGTAACTCGGCCTGACCGAAGCCACAGTGCGGCCCAGCCCACCTAGCAGGCCTTCTCCTTTCTCGCTACAGGATGGGGAGGCAGGGGCATTCCCTAAACGGCGCCTGTTGCGCCCGTTACAGGCATGGGCGCAACGGGCGCACACCCCCCACCGCGCACTGGGCCGGCCCATTTTCGTGTTTTTATTTTGTGTCTTAACAAGCAAAAAAGTTCGCTGCCAGGATTCGAACCACCTACCTTGCACATCAAGGACCGCCAGTTTAACCACGCGACCACACAGCGGGATTTGGTTACGTTCTAGTCTTTTCCTCTAGTATTCGTTCTTCTTCCTTTTTAAATTTTTCGTTTTCTTTTTTATCTTCATCTTGGCATGATGAATTTGTTCGCAAATACATGAACATTTTCTTCAAATCGATCAACTTTTTTCAAAATCCATGAACTTTTTTTAAAATTTTGATGAACTTTTATTAAAATTCGATGAACTATTTTTGCAATTTGATGAACTTTTTCCGAATTTCAATGAACTTTTTCAATGTCGATGAACTTTTTTCAGATTTGATGTTTTTTTTATTTCGATGAACTTTTTTCACCTTTTGTAAACTTTTTTCTAAAACCGATGAACTTTTTTCAAATTTGTGACCTATTTTTGAAGATTGATGAACTTTTTTCAAAATCGATGAACCTTTTTTGAATTTTGATGAACTTTTTTCAAAATCGATGAACCTTTTTTGAATTTTCATGAACTTTTTCCGAATTTCAACGAACTTTTTTAATGTCGATGAACTTTTTTCAGATTTGATGTTTTTTTCCATTTCAATGAACTTTTTTACCTTTTTGTGAACTTTTTTCCAAAACCGATGAACTTTTTTCAAATTGGTGACCTATTTTTGAAGATTGATGAAACTTTTTTCAAAATCGATGAACCTTTTTTGAATTTTGATGAACTTTTTTCAAAATCGATGAACCTTTTTGAATTTTGATGAACTTTTTTCAAAATCAATGAACCTTTTTTGAATTTTGATGAAATTGCTTCAAAATTGATGAACCTTTTTTGAATTTTGATGAAATTGTTTTCAAAACCGATGAACCTTTTTCAAAATCGGTGAACATTTTTCAAAATCGATGAACCTTTTTTGAATTTTGATGAACTTTTTTAAAATCTGTGAACTGTTTTCTTATGATTGGTGAACTATTTTTCAAAATCGATAGACATTTATCTCAAAATCGTGAACTCTTTTTCAAAGTTTAGTATTTTTTTCAAAACAAATGAGCTTTTCTGTAATTCATCGATTTTTTTCCAAAATGTATTCAAAAATATTAAAAATCAAAGCGCTACAGTGAATGTTTATGTACAATTAATTACGCGAGTACAAATGTACTAATAAAGTTCGCCCAGGTTTTCAGTAGCGCAAAGTGGGTGAGGTGGTTAACCTTCCCGTTCGCTGTTTTCTTGGCGCGAGTTCGAATCTCGCTGGGAACAATTTTGCGGTTGTTTTTTTTTTCGCGCTACCCCTATGATTGTATTTCGCTGGGCCGGCCCACTCGCAACTCCTTCGGGCGCCAGTACCAGAAACCGGCGCTGAGAGCGCCGGTTAGGAGCTCCCGGCAGGGGGAGGGCGTAGCACACATCCACGGTGCCATGGAGGTGGATGGCCACCACGTGCCCCTCCCCAACCCTACTTAGGTGTTCCCCCGAAACCCTAGCTCGCCCTCTCCCATTCCCCTTGGATCCCCATCGCCCCCCTCTCCTGTGGGTCGATTTTGAGATCGCAAGCTCACGCATTCACCATTTCCTCGCCATCGTTGACGCGTCCACCGACCTCTCCGGCGGGCGGGAGCACGTCCTGGATCTTCGTCGCGCTCGTCCGCGTCCGTTCCGAGCATCGGAGCTAGGAGGGGAGCTGCGTAGCCATCGCCATCAACCTCGTCTTCTCTGCTTCGGCCATCGCATGTCGTCGCCGTCGATCTACACCACCGCGACCTCACCGGCCTCCTCGAGCACGCCATCGGACCCGCAGTGAGCCTCTCCGCCGGTTTTCCCTCTTCCCGTCCTCGATCTATCCTCGTAGACGCCGTAGGCCGCCGTCGTCGACCTCGAGCTCACCATGTGTTGTCTCCGCCCCACGGACCTCCCTGGATGCGCCCCCTGCCCGTGGCCGCGCCCGGCCCGCACCCTGGGCTTCCCTAACTGCGCCTTGCTGCGCGCCCAGCCCGCACGCCGGCCGCTCCCTGCTCGCGCGCCCGCGCCCGCGTGCCTCCCGCAGGAACTGCTGCTGTGCTAATACTGCTGCTGCCCGCGCTGTTGCGGCTTGCTGCCGTCGCCGGAGGCTGCTCGCTTGGCCGCGCCCGTGCACGCGCGCTCCCGCTGCCGCTTGCGCCCGAGCGCTCCGGCTCGCCTCGCCTCCTCCTTGTGGTGCCCGCCTCCTCCAACCGCGCCGGCGCCCTGCTCCTCTGCCGCCGCAGCCATCCAGCACCACCCGCTGCCTCCGCTGCATAGCCCCGCCGCCTAGCGCCGCCCCGCCCCGCTCTCCTGCCACGCGCGCGCTGCCCTCTGCCGGCGCCGCCCGCTGCTCCCCAACCCCCGCGGTCGCGCGCTCCGGCACCCGGCACGCCTTGCCCGGGTTCGCCCCGACGAGCAACCCCGCCCACAGCCCCGTTAACCCGCACGCCCGGTTGGCCTTATGGGCCACAACCCAGTGGTCCTCCCACGCCCCTGTCCAAAAAAAAAAATTTAATATATATATATAATGAACTAATTAATTAATGGTTTAATTAATTTAATTAATTAGGTTTAACTAAACTAATTACTAGTTAGTCTAATTAGTCATTTAATTAGTTGGTGTGTGTATGACAGACGGGCCCCACAACCCTGTTTGACCAGTCAACGCTCTGTGTTGACCGCTGATGTCATGATGACGTCATGTTGGTGTAATAACTCCATTTTAGATTTAATAATAAATTCAGAAAATGTTCAAATCTTTGAAAATTCATAGAAAATAATCCGTAACTCGGATGAAAAAGTTTTGTACGTGAAAGTTGCTCAGAACGACGTGACGAATCTAAATACGCCGCCCGTTCGTCCGCCACACATCCCTAGCATAGCGAGTATGCAACAATCCCTCTCCGTTTTATCTGTTCAAAAATGCCTAACACCGGGGATACTTTCCCGGTTGTTTCCCCCCTTCGTCGGTATCACCTCGTACCGCGTTAGGGCACACCTAGCGCCGCGTATTGCCCTGTTATGCTTTGTGATGCTTTGTTTGCTCTGTTATTTATTGTGTTCCCCCCGTTACTTCTTTCCGGTAGACCCCGAGACCGCTATCGTTACCCCCGAGATCGACTACATCGACGACCACCCCTCCTTCTTGCTAGAGCAACCAGGCAAGCCCCCCTCCTTGATCACCAGATATCGCCTACTCTTCTCTCTACTGCTTGCATTAGAGTAGAGTAGTGTAGCATGTTACTGCGTTCCGTTAATCTTATCCTGATGCATAGCCTGACATTGTTGCTACAGTTATTGATACCTTACCTGCAATCCTAAATGCTTAGTATAGGATGCTAGTTTATCATCAGTGGCCCTACATTCTTGTTCGTCTGCCATGCTATACTATCGGGCCTTGATCACTCGGGAGGTGATCACGGGTATATACTTATATACATAATATATGATACTTGCGGTGACTAAAGTCGGGTCGGCTCGTTGAGTACCCGCAAGTGATTCCGATGTTGGGAGCTGAAGGGGCAGGTGGTTCCATCTAGGTAGTGGTGGGCCTGGGTTCCCGACGGCCCCCAACTGTTACTTTGTAGCTGAGCAACATGGCAAGTTGAGACCACCTAGGAGAGAGGTGGGCCTGGCCCTGGTCGGCGTCCGCTGTTACTTCAAAATAACACGCTTAACGAGATCTTGGTATTTGATCTGAGTCTGGTGTCGGTGTCAAAACCGGCGGATCTCGGGTAGGGGGTCCCGAACTGTGCGTCCAAATCGGATGGTAACACGAAGCAGGGGACACGATGTTTACCCAGGTTCGGGCCCTCTTGATGGAGGTAATACCCTACGTCCTGCTTGATTGTTCTTGATGATATGAGTATTACAAGAGTTGATCTACCACGAGATCGTAGAGGCTAAACCCTAGAAGCTAGCCTATGGTATGATTGTATGTTGTCCTATGGACTAAACCCTCCGGTTTATATAGACATCGGAGGGGGCTAGGGTTACACAGAGTCGGTTACAAGGGAGGAGATCTACATATCCTTATTGCCTAGCTTGCTGTGACGCCCGGATAGTTACGCTACAGTAATTCTCTGCTAATAATGCCACGTCACTTCAATTACTATCGCTAATCTCGTGTTAGTTCGAAACCGATTCAAATTCAAATTCAATTAAAGGCAGATAATAAAATTTTCAAACAATGAAACCAAAATGTTCAAGGTGGGTCAAATAAATCATGTGTAAATACGATGGAGAAAGCACACCTTTATAAAATGTTTAAACACTCTAAAATGAATAAAATAGTAACAATAATAATTATTTAAATGCTTTCAAAATGTTAAACAATTTCAAAACTATTTTGCTTCGATGCTAAGTGGTTTGTGGCTGTGGCTTAGCTTGCAACCTCTATTTTCTTGCCACTGTAGTATTTTACTAAAATGAGAAATAAAAGAAAACAAATAAACAGAAACTATAAAAGAAAATAAGGTTTAAAAAAATGGAAAGCCCCAGGCCAACAGGGCCATCCGGCCCAACTCCTCCCTGGCCCAACCGGCCTCCCATATCCCCCCCACCCTAGGAAACCCTAACCCAACCACCCGCACTCCCCCCATGCCGTTCCCCCCCTCCCGATCCAATCTGGATCGGGGACGAGACCCCCACTCGCCCCACCCCGCTCGCTCCCCTCGTTCCCCTCCACCTCGCGCCGCACGCACGCATCGTGCCTGGCGGAAGAGATCCCCGCGCCCGATCCACCCACCAACCCTCACCGCCCCCTCTCCCCGATCTGGACGCGCCCCCGACCCCGTCGTCATCGCCGACGCCAGGCGCCGCCTCGCCTGCGCTGCCCCACCGTCGCCGCCCTGCGCCGGACCGACCATCGCCACCGACCGGGACGACCACGCCGGACGCCATCGCCGCTCCTCCCCTGCGTCGCCGCGTCCCCGTCCTCCTCCCCAAAGGCTCCACCGAGCCTCGCCGACCCTCGTCTCTGCAACGTCGGTGAGGCACCGTCCTCTCCTCCTCCCGCCCGCGTGCTCGAACCCCGGTGCCGCGCACCGCGTGCCCCGGTCTTGCTGCTCTTCCTCCTGCCGCACGCGCTCACCACGCGCTCCAGATGACCCCATACCGCGCGCTCACGAACGCGACCTTCTCCCCGCGCCGCGACTGGACCGGCGCCCCCTGCACGCGCCCGTGCGCGCCCACCCGCGCCCACGGCCATCGCTGCCGGACGCCCGCGCCCGAGACGGTGCTCTGCCCGCTCCTGCTCACGGCCTCCTCGCCCCGCTCCCTCGACCATCCCACGCCCCGTGCCCCTGCTCCACGGCTGCTGCTGCCTCCTCTACCCACCGCAACCGCCGTGCCGCTACCTCCCCAGGTCGCCGTGGCCTCGCCTGTGCTGCTTCCTCGCCGCCCCGGCCGCCTGGCCGGCGCCGTGGCCACCGGCCTCCCCCTGCACCGCCCCCCCTGCCGGGTCCGCCCGCACTGGCGTGCACTCGAACGAACGGGTGCTGGACACCCATTGCGCCCATCTCCACCCCAGCACCCGTTAGCCCGAACCGCTGTGGCCCCTTTGGCCCAATGACACAGGGGCCCACGCCCTAGAACTTTATTAAAAAAAGAAGAATTAAAAATAAATAAATAAATAATAATTACATTAATTAATTAATCAATAAGTGAATTAATTAAGTTAATTAATCATGTTTAATTAATCTAATTAACTAGTTAGTTTAATTAAATAGTAATTAGTTTAACTAAGACCTAATTAACCTAAACAGTGTATGACAGGTGGGTCCCACTAGACCCACATGTCAGTTTGACCCAGTCAACTCTGTTGACTGCTGACGTCAGCATGACATCATGCTGATGTCATTAATTTATTTTTGAATTAATTTAAATAATTAATTAAATACCAGAAATTAATAAAATCTTTAGAAAATCATATCTTTTAATCCGTAACTCGGATTAAAATATTTTCAACATGAAGTTGCTCAGAACCGACGAGACGAACCCGGATACGCAGCCCGTTCATCCGCCACACACCCCTAACATATCAAACTCGCAACTTTCCCCCTCCGGCTCCTCTGCCCGAAAACGCGAAACACCGGGGATTCTTTCCCGAATGTTCCCCCCCTTCACCGGTATCACCTCATACTGCGTTAGGGCACCCCTAGCACCAATACTTGTCATGCCATGCATCGTTATGCATCTGTTTGCTTACGTATTTATTGTTTCTTCCCCCTCTTCTCTCGCTAGACACCGAGATCGACGCCGCTGCTACCCAGTACGACTACATCGACGACCCCTCTCTCTTGCCAGAGCAACCAGGCAAGCCCCCCCCTTTGATCACCAGATATCGCCTACTCTTCTCTATACTGCTTGCATTAGAGTAGTGTAGCATGTTACTGCTTTCCGTTATTCCTACTGATGCATAGCCTGTCCTTGCTACTTACTTGTTACCTTACCTGCTATCCTACTGCTTAGTATAGGATGCTAGTGTTCCATCAGTGGCCCTACACTCTTGTCCGTCTGCCATGCTATACTACTGGGCCGTGATCACTTCGGGAGGTGATCACGGGCATATACTATATACTTTACACAGTTACATTACCTGTGGTACTGTTCGGAGATGGGGGCTGAAGGGGCAGGTGGCTCCATCCCGGTAGAGGTGGGCCTGGGTTCCCGACGGCCCCCGACGGTTACTTTGAGGCGGAGCGACAGGGCAGGTTGAGACCACCTAGGAGAGAGGTGGGCCTGGCCCTGGTCGATGTTCGCGGATACTTAACACGTTTAACGAGATCTTGGTATTTGATCTGAGTCTGGCTACTGGCCTATACGCACTAACCATCTACGCGGGGACAGTTATGGGCACTCGACGTCGTGGTATCAGCCGAAGCACTTCGTGACGCCAGCGACTGAGCGGCGCGCGCCGGGTTGGACCGCGTAACGTGACTTCCTTTGTAATGGAGGTTGCTAGGTCTGCTCTCCGGCCGCGTACGCAACGTGCAGGTGTGCTATGGGCGATGGGCCCAGACCCCTGTGCGCTTAGGTTTAGACCGGCGTGCTGGCCTCTTTGTTGTGCCTAGGTAGGGCTGCGACGTGTTGATCTTCCGAGGCCGGGCATGACCCAGGAAAGTGTGTCCGGCCAAATGGGATCGAGCGTGTTGGGTTATGTGGTGCACCCCTGCAGGGAAGTTAATCTATTCGAATAGCCGTGATCTTCGGTAACAGGACGACTTGGAGTTGTACCTTGACCTTATGACAACTAGAACCGGATACTTAATAAAACACACCCTTCCAAGTGCCAGATACAACCGGTGATCGCTCTCTCACAGGGCGACGAGGGGAGGATCATCGGTTAGGATTATGCTATTGATACTTGGAGGACTTCAGTCTACTCTCTTCTACATGCTGCAAGACGGAGGCTGCCAGAAGCGTAGTCTTCGAAAGGACTAGCTATCCCCCTCTTATTCCGGCATTTCTGCAGTCCAGTCCACATATAATAGCCTTATTCCAGTTGATACCAATGCATACATATGTAGTGTAGCTCCTTGCTTGCGAGTACTTTGGATGAGTACTCACGGTTGCTTTCTCCCTCTTTTCCCCTATCCCTTCTACCTGGTTGTCGCAACCAGATGTTGGAGCCCAGGAGCCAGACGCCACCTTCGACGACGACTCCTACTACACCGGAGGTGCCTACTACTATGTGCTGCCCGCTGACGACGACCAGGAGTAGTTAGGAGGATCCCAGGCAGGAGGCCTCCGCCTCTTTCGATCTGTATCCCAGTTTGTGCTAGCCTTCTTAAGGAAAACTTGTTTAACTTATGTCTGTGCTCAGATATTGTTGCTTCCGCTGACTCGTCTATGATCGAGCTCTTGTATTCGAGCCCTCGAGGCCCCTGGCTTGTAATATGATGCTTGTATGACTTATTTTTATTTGTAGAGTTGTGTTGTGATATCTTCCCGTGAGTCCCTAATCTTGATCGTACACGTTTGCGTGTATGATTAGTGTACGGTCAAATCGGGGGCGTCACAAGTTGGTATCAGAGCCAACTGCCTGTAGGAATCCCCCTTCCACACTCCTTGGCCGAAGTTGAGTCTAGGCATTGCAAAAACTTTTACTAACATGGCTGTGTGCCTTACGGGCCCACGTCGCCATTGGGTGGTATTAGGATATTTTACTCCTTGTCTACAATCTGGGACTCTGATCTCTCTTCTATTCGGGTTAAATGATTTTGCTAAAATCTAACTCTAGGTTCTCGTTACCACTTCCTGCCGAAGCGCCCTTTCATTACGGATGATCGACTGCTTCAACAGAAGATTCTGACAATACTTTCCGATATTCTCTCGAGACCTTGTGCCTGTTGCTTTTGCAATTCCCTACCACCGAAAAATCCCTATGGATAAATACTTGCACCTGTTGTTCTTACTTTTATTCCCAGTTGGTCTTGTTATTACAAGATACCTCGAAATACTCGTCGTTGTTTCGATAATCCTTTGAGCTTACTGCCTTGCTGTTCTTTGTCACCTGAATACCCCTACGGATAATTCTCGCACTTATCGAGTATCTGCTCATCCCCTAGTTGTTCATGTGTTTCACAATGGTCTTCGAAATACTATTCGATCCTCCAAAAATCCTTAGTAGCTTATTGCTCTGCAATACTTGTCTGCTTGCATGATGGATGCTTTCCATATGTCTAGCAATATTCGTTAGTATCCTTAGGCATCGTCATTTTGATCCCTTTGATTCAACATGAGTGCGAATACACGCAACCATCAATTGATCCTTTTAAATTATCTTTCCGGCTTAGACGTCAGTTTAAACATGAGCTGGTTCTCAACAAATCCAATTGCCGTCGATTGTACCCCTAAGGCTATTCTACTTGCCAATCCCTAATCAGAACATTGCTTCCGATCCCTTGATTTGAAAATCATAATTCCTTTGCATTTGAGCTCTGGATTATTCAGTTGTTTCCATAATCCAATGCCTTTGCATTGTTACTCCCTCTGCTTGTGTGCCGATGCTCACATCAGCTCTGTTATGGACCGGCAGATCCTTCAATGGATTTTATCCGACAACATCCTTCATATTCAATAACCATGTGAGCCTTCCCTCGGATACATAATGCCTTTGGTAAATTGTATCATCTACTTGCTCAACCTTGCTCTACTTTCGAGCTTGTGATACTTACTCTTGAAACTTGTGGTATATGTTTCTAAGAAGCCCCTATGGGTTGAACATATGCCTTCTCTAAACCGTGTCAACTCGAAAGTTTTCACGAGCCTTACACTTCTGGTATTATGCCAGGTAAAATTTCAACACTACAACTTCTTCGAAAGTGAGAAGTGAATGAAAGGTTATGCATTGGAGAAGTGGGAGTCGACCTTGAGCTTTGTGTTCATGCCCATGGACACGATGTAGATCTTATCATTAAAGATTCTCTTAAATTAATTATTTCTTTGGTATAAGTTCACCTTATATCTGGGATCTAGCCTTTTGCAATCGTGGTTCCGACCATGTTCTCCTTTAAATAGCATTTCGCGTGCAAGTTTAAGTGCTTGTCTTCTGTAGGGCAATACCCCAGTCCAACCTCTACTTTGACTGTCATCGAGTATTACCCCTCTGGTATCTCAAGATTATCACGGGACTACATAACTTCTTATGAGTTCTTCATCAACTATTATTCTTGCCGATTCCAGTGCCCCCTCGAGATATGAGTTACTAGTCACTCTAGAACACCGATAAGTGAATCGATTCAGCACTCCGATTCAATAACTCTAAGTAATTTTCGTGGCTTATGAGTTTAATAATCCTTCAAGTCATTCCTAGCCTGATTGGCTATATCATTATCGTGCTAAAATTTAACTGTGCCACCTGTTCCTTATTACCGGAGCACATCTTTCGACAATAAGCTAAGCTTACGTCGATTTCCTTGTCCTATCATTTCACCTTGAACAGAAAGCTTGATTTCGAGTTTGTGTTGTACCTGTGTTCCAATAACCTCCCATTTCATCATTCCTTTGACTTGTTGTCGTCGCTGATTGATTACATCTTCAAGAAAACTTTCGACAAATGTGTCGTGATCATCCTCAACGTAATGAGATCTTCCATGATATCAATCGACTTCCCGATGAGAAATACCATCCTTACCCCTCGATGATTTGTGTTACCATCAACAACACCCTTACCGTTCTTTCATCACAAACTCGTTCTGTTATTGATGCAACCTGCTATCCAGCTTGCATTATATTCTACCTTGAAGTATTACTATCTTTTATGTCAAGGATGTTGTGAGACTTGCTCCACCTCATAACAATTCTTGATACGGTGATACTTATCGCCGTATCCCTTTGTTTCTTGGTCCCCGTGTTGATTCTAACCGGGATGCAGTCAACGGAACTACTGTGATTCTGCACTTCTAGCAACCCTAATGCTTTGATATTAATGGTCGATATTTCATTTTTGACCATTGGTTATTGAATCACCATTCTAAATATTGATCATGCTACCTAAGCCCATTTTCGGGTGCACCTTTTAAGCAATGTTTAACTGTGTATGTTTTCCTCAAGCATACATCATTATATCATTAGATCTGACTAATGTTATCTCCTTGTTCACATAATTGTGGAAACCACATTTTGGAAGTCTCGACGAATTGTCGCTGAGTCCATCAGCCACCTTCTCATCCTCTCCTTGGTTTAATGATGAACTCTTGTTTCGGAACTCGCTTCCGTAGATTAATTCCTGAGAATCTTACAATGTCATCGCAATAAATTGTGTTGCACCTTTCTTCTTAGGCATCCCGAGTCTGAGTTATCCTGACAGCAATCAGATCTGAATCTCGGTCAGATATGATGGTTGGAACATTTTTCCAAGAGTCATAACATTGTTCCTTATATGACCCGGTAAGGTGATGTCATCCTAGCACACCTGGCCGGAGGACCTATTGTTATAGTTTCCTTTTCTGCGGGGTTATCCATTCTTCCATGAGGAAATTGTAAGACTTATTCTACAAGTTGTTCCTGATGAATCCTTCGTGTATCCAAAGTCTGACCTTTGCTTGAATACCATGTCAATGCTATCTCGAAGCATGTCTATGGTACTCCGATTTTCAGCAAGAACATTTTTAGCCCAATGCTGAATGCTTCTTGCTCAATTACCCAAACACCATTGTTTGGGTAATGTCATGGAATTGCTCTCCCTTTACCTAAATGATTTTCTACTTTATATCCTGTCTTGGATATCATCCTCTGCTTGACTTTAGGAAGGGTATACCCCTGATATATGTGTTTAAACACATTTTCCTTTCCATTGTTTTGTTCAAACTTTCTTATAATCTACTTAACTGAGCCGTGGTAATTCCCTGCTTAGGTAAGCACCTCGTGGTACAACTCTGCCAGTAAGACCCTATTACTATAATTGATGACATTTCGGTAGCCACCGATGGACGAGAACTTTGCCTAATGGTCCGCCTCGTTCAACGAGCAGGAAAATGGTTCTCTTCGTCCCTCGCCCTTGGTACCGACGTTGTTTTCGACATAACTAATGGGCTACCCTCTAACATGCCTTGCTATCATGACCGTGCAAGATGTCACCACTCCTTCTACCTTTATCCCGTATGATGGGCCCATAACCCACAGTTTCACAGGATCGAAACCTGACTCTCCTGTACACCCCCGATTTCCAAAGTTACTCCTCGCTCGTGGCCTCGTATGTAATTCACGAGCCACCTTCAGGTCTGATATCGGACACAATAATTATTCTATTGCTTTGAAGCCCCTTTTACCTTCTGTCTAGGCATTGAATGATTGCCTGGCTGCTTGAAACTTCTTATTGTACCTTCCAACTTTACTCTCGATGTGTTTTATTTGTTCAACTCGAGAGATACTCGTGTGTTCATTCCTGGGATAACCCCATATGATTTCCCCTTATACCATTCTATCGTTGTAGGGCAGCCCCTTACCTATTCGTAAGTACGACAGAATTTCCGAAGAAAGGAGGACGACTTCATCATAATGACCTGGGTTAGAGGAATGAAGACATCAATTTATTGGACCGGCCTCTTCGAGAAGAGCAAGCCAGGGTAAGAAGACCCGCTAGATTCGTTACCAAACCTTTCCCCCTTTCACTACCTCTTAAATCTCGGGACGAGATTTCTTGTAGTGGAGGAGAATTGTGACGCCCGGATAGTTACGCTACAGTAATTCTCTGCTAATGATGCCACGTCACTTCAATTACTATCGCTAATCTCGTGTTAGTTCGAAACCGATTCAAATTCAAATTCGATTAAAGGCAGATAATAAAAGTTTTCAAACAATGAAACCAAAATGTTCAAGGTGGGTCAGATAAATCACGTGTAAATACGATGGAGAAAGCACACATTTATAAAATGTTTAAACACTCTAAAATGAATAAAATAGTAACAATAATAATTATTTAAATGCTTTCAAAATGTTAAACAATTTCAAAACTATTTTGCTTCGATGCTAAGTGGTTTGTGGCTGTGGCTTAGCTTGCAACCTCTATTTTCTTGCCACTGTAGTATTTTACTAAAATGAGAATTAAAAATAAATAAATAAATAATAATTACATTAATTAATTAATTAATCAATAAGTAAATTAATTAAGTTTAATTAATCATGTTTAATTAATCTAATTAACTAGTTAGTTTAATTAAATAGTAATTAGTTTAACTAAGACCTAATTAACCTAAACAGTGTATGACAGGTGGGTCCCACTAGACCCACATGTCAGTTTGACCCAGTCAACTCTGTTGACTGCTGACGTCAGCATGACATCATGCTGATGTCATTAATTTATTTTTGAATTAATTTAAATAAATAATTAAAATCAGAAAATGATTTAAATCTTTAGAAAATCATATCTTTTAATCCGTAACTCGGATTAAAATATTTCAACATGGAAAGTTGCTCAGAACGACGAGACGAACCCGGATACGCAGCCCGTTCATCCGCCACACACCCCTAACATATCAAACTCGCAACTTTCCCCCTCCGGCTCCTCTGCCCGAAAACGCGAAACACCGGGGATTCTTTCCCGAATGTTCCCCCCCTTCACCGGTATCACCTCATACTGCGTTAGGGCACCCCTAGCACCAATACTTGTCATGCCATGCATCGCTATGCATCTGTTTGCTTACGTATTTATTGTTTCTTCCCCCTCTTCTCTCGCTAGACACTGAGACCGACGCCGCTGCTACCCAGTACGACTACGGAGTTGACGACCCCTCTCTCTTGCCAGAGCAACCAGGCAAGCCCCCCCTTTTGATCACCAGATATCGCCTACTCTTCTCTATACTGCTTGCATTAGAGTAGTGTAGCATGTTACTGCTTTCCTTATTCCTATCCTGATGCATAGCCTGTCCTTGCTACTACTGATGTTACCATTACCTGCTATCCTACTGCTTAGTATAGGATGCTAGTGTTCCATCAGTGGCCCTACACTCTTGTCCGTCTACCATGCTATACTACTGGGCCGTGATCACTTCGGGAGGTGATCACGGGCATATACAATATACTTTACACAGTTACCTTACCTGTGATACTGTGCGGAGTTGGGGGCTGAAGGGGCAGGTGGCTCCATCCAGGTAGTGGTGGGCCTGGGTTCCCGACGGCCCCTGACTGTTACTTTGAGGCGGAGCGACAGGGCAGGTTGAGACCACCTAGGAGAGAGGTGGGCCTGGCCCTGGTCGGCGTTCGCAGATACTTAACACGTTTAACGAGATCTTGGTATTTGATCTGAGTCTGGCTACTGGCCTATACGCACTAACCATCTACGCGGGGACAGTTATGGGCACTCGACGTCGTGGTATCAGCCGAAGCCTTCGTGACGTCAGCGACTGAGTGGCGCGCGCCGGATTGGACCGTAAGCTTGCTCTTGTATTAAGGGGGCTAGTTCTGCTTCCGGCCGCGTTCGCAACGTGCAGGTGTGCAAAGGGCGATGGGCCCAGACCCCTGCGCCATAGGATTTAGACCGGCGTGCTGACCTCTCTGTTGTGCCTAGGTAGGGCTGCGACGTGTTGATCTTTCGAGGCCGGGCATGACCCAGGAAAGTGTGTCCGGCCAAATGGGATCGAGCGTGTTGGGTTATGTGGTGCACCCCTGCAGGGAAGTTAATCTATTCGAATAGCCGTGATCTTCGGTAACAGGACGACTTGGAGTTGTACCTTGACCTTATGACAACTAGAACTGGATACTTAATAAAACACACCCTTCCAAGTGCCAGATACAACCGGTGGTCGCTCTCTCACAGGGCGACGAGGGGAGGATCATCGGTTAGGATTATGCTATGCGATGCTACTTGGAGGATTTCAGTCTACTCTCTTCTACATGCTGCAAGACGGAGGCTGCCAGAAGCGTAGTCTTCGAAAGGACTAGCTATCCCCCTCTTATTCTGGCTTTCTGCAGTCCAGTCCACATATAATAGCCTTATTCCAGTTGATACCAATGCATACATATGTAGTGTAGCTCCTTGCTTGCGAGTACTTTGGATGAGTACTCATGGTTGCTTTCTCCCTCTTTTCCCCTATCCCTTCTACCTGGTTGTCGCAACCAGATGTTGGAGCCCAGGAGCCAGACGCCACCTTCGACGATGACTCCTACTACACCGGAGGTGCCTACTACTATGTGTTGCCCGCTGACGACGACCAGGAGTAGTTAGGAGGATCCCCGGCAGGAGGCCTCCGCCTCTTTCGATCTGTATCCCAGTTTGTGCTAGCCTTCTTAAGGCAAACTTGTTTAACTTATGTCTGTACTCAGATATTGTTGCTTCCGCTGACTTGTCTATGATCGAGCTCTTGTATTCGAGCCCTCGAGGCCCCTGGCTTGTAATATGATGCTTGTATGACTTATTTTTATTTGTAGAGTTGTGTTGTGATATCTTCCCGTGAGTCCCTGATCTTGATCGTACACGTTTGCGTGTATGATTAGTGTACGGTCAAATCGGGGGCGTCACACTTGCCTTCCACGCCAAGGAAAGTCCCATCCGGACACGGGATGAACTCTTCAATCTTGTATCTTCATGGTCCAACAGTCCGGCCAAAGGATATAGTCCGGCTATCCGGAGACCCCCTAATCCAGGACTCCCTCAGTAGTTCCTGAACCAGGCTTCAATGTCGATGAGTCCGACGCGCAGTTTCGTCTTTGGCATTGCAAGGCGGTTTCCTCCTCCGAATACTCCGTAGAAGATTTTGGACCCAAGGATAGTGTCCGGCCCTATAAAATAATTTCCACATACCACCATAGAGAGAATAATATTTCCACAAATCTAATCTGCTGACGTGTTTTGACAGCACGATGTTACGTCATGGCCTGGTCATTATTCGAACCGTTTTTCTCAAACAGCACCGCACATAACGCGAGGCGGTTTTCTTGACATGTCTTGTCAAAACAGAGATCGTGTCCCCCTTATTACGGGATTCTCATCAATACGGATGTGGGTAACCCACTCGTGCCCGTTGGTATGACTCCTTGATTTTAGGCGAGCCCCAAAACGGCCGCGAGGAGGACGCTTGACATTCACCCTTTTTATAAAGAGGCCAAGACCCGTCCCTTTTTCCTCTCGCGCTCAATCGAATCCTGCCCCCACCTCGAGTTCCAACACCCCAGGCTCAGGTCAGGCGCTTCGGACCTTCAACCATGTCCGGATCCAACCTCCAAGGTCGGTGGATGCCTTCCTCTGTCACAGAGGAGGACATCAAGAAGCTGGGAGAGGCCAGATATCTGACCACCGAAATCTCGCACAGGCTGCCCGCCCGAGGGCAGGTCATCCCCACTCCCGAACCCAACGAGAGTGTTGTGTTCATCTCTCACTTCCTCCGAGGACTAGGCCTCGCTCTGGACCCCTTTGTTAGGGTACTCATGTTCTCTTATGGGCTGGATTTCCACGATCTGGCCCCGGATTCCCTCCTTCACATCTCGTCGTTCATCGTCGTATGTGAGGCCTTCCTCCGCACTACCCCTCACTTCGGCCTGTGGCTCAAGACCTTCAATTTGAAGCCGAAGATGATCGAGGGGCGGCATGCAGAGTGCGAAGGTGCCGTAATAAGCAAAAGCGCTGATGCTCCATGGCCAGAGTGTTCCTTCCCAGAGGTGTCTAGTTTGTGGCAGCGGGAGTGGTTTTATATCACAGCCCCCCAGAGTGCCAAGTGGGTAGCCGCCCCTGCCTTTTGCTCGGGCCCCCCACCACAACTGATGTCATGGATCAGCGAGGGGCTAAACTGGGGTCCAGTAAAGGATGTGCCGATATTGCAGAGTCGCATCCGAGATCTCATTGAGAGAGACGTCAACCTGGTCACGGTGATGCAGGTCATGCTAGTTCGCCAGGTCCCGCCTTGCAAACGTAGACCTCTCCGTTTGTGGGAGTTCAACCCGGAGGGACCGCGAATCATTCAGCACTTCCTCAGCATGATGCTCGAGGAGATGTACAAGTTGTTCTTCGGACCACAAATAAAGTGTCCGAACAGCACCGAGGATGCGGGTCTAAGCTGTAATCGCCCAGATACCCAAGTAAGTAATCCCGTGGCCGAACACGCTGTTTTTCTTATTTATCACAACATCACGCTGAAAAGTCGCTCTTTGACCAGGACTGGATAACAAAGGCGAAGATGATCAGGTGTCCGGCCCTCCTTCCCGAGGGCTTGGCCAATCCAGTATTAGACAGAATGCTGGAGCCGACGCCTTATCAGGTGCCCTCGAAGGAAGAGGAAGGGGGAATAAAGAGGCCGGAAGCGAGCCTCGCTCACTACTCGTCCCAACCAGGGGAACGAGCGCCTCCGCGAAGGAGGACAAGTAGGGAGAAGAATCTGACATTCCCTCTCCCCGGGGAAGGAAGAGGACCACCTCTGAATATCCGGAAACAGAGGTTTCCAAACGAGGGAAGAAGTCTTCGCCAGAGGGTCCTGCCCCGGGGGATACCCTTGCCGCACAGTATCCGCAAGGGAATCAGCCCTCTACCGAGCTATAAGTAATCAAAAAGTACTTAGTAGTGAAAATATCCTACCTTACTTCTGAAGACAATAACCGAAGCTTATATCTTGTAGTTCGGATTGTAGCCCTTCTCGACAGAGTTCGTCTTCGGGGGATCTTCTTCCGGAGATGATGGAGAGCAAAACACCTCCCCCTGCCACCCCGCCTCATGAGGCGGGTGACCCTGAAGTGTCATCGCGGAGGGTTTCTCCTGATCCGCCAAGGCTAGGGGGTAATCCCTTGGCCACCCGGAGTCCTTAGTATTCGACTCCTAAAGAGAGCAACAGAAAGAGTCCGAAACCGTATAGTGTGCGGTCGGATGCACTGAAGGATCTTCTGGAGCAAGCGGCCATCTCAGAAGCACATCATACGCTAATGGGTACGGTAGTTGAAAGGATTTCATCCGCTGAAAGCGAATTGCATGAAGCTTTTATGATTCTGGTGAAAGGCTTTGAGATACGCTACATAGTGTATGTTTTTCACAGTACCGCACACGTTAGGTGTGCCCTATGCAGATAGAAGCCCCTGAGACTTTGGTTGTCGTCGAAAACGGCGGCAAACAGAGGATCATAGTCCCAGGTAATAACCAAACCGCCTTTATGTGCAGGTGGCTGAAGCTCTGGTGGCTAGCCGGACTGATGGGTTTACCAAGCTAAAGCGGCAACTCGATGGGGCAGATGCCGACATCGTGCTTGTCAACAAGCGGCTTGACGAGGCACAGGGTAAGTAATTTATCCGGTGATCAACGCATAGTAAGAGGAGCATGATGCCAGTATCTTTAATATTTTGTGACTGCAGATGGAGCTGCCACCGTGGAGACCCTTCGGGCAGAGCTTGCCCGAGCCAAGGAACAAGCAAGGAACATCGATGCGGCCGCTCTGAAGGCGGTCGAAGAGCTGAGGGCCGAACAGTCCGCGCATCACCAGAGCAAGGAAAGGATAGCCAAGATGGCCATTGAGTTGAAAGATGCCGCTGACCGTTACCAGCTTCTTGAAGAAGAAAGCCGAGCGAGGGCGACGGGCCTGGAAAAGGCCATGGTAGCAGCCAAGGAAGCCCGCTCTAAAATCAGAGCGACGAAGGAGGAGTTGCAGCAAGCTGCAGATATCGTGGCTGGGAAGCCCTTCTTGTTGCGGACTAAGTTCAGAGATCTGAAGTATGCTCCTCTTGATCAACTATGGAGTTCGGCGGATGCCTACATGGATTTGGCGGCAAGTGCTGCTGATGCGGTCGAGTACTTCAAGGATCAAAAAGATCGCGAAGTGGAAAAGCTGTTCTGGTCACAGTTCCATGCTCCAATGCGTCCGCTACTGTTGAATGAGCGAATGGCCGAGTGGGCCGAGCTCCATAGGTTGTCCGGACTCGCCATGAGGTCTGTTGTGGATCATCTGTGGCCGGGAGGGCTAAGGCCGAATAGTTAGTTTAGTTTAGTGCAACAATTCCTTGGTGTTGTGCCGCACATCGATGCTATGAAGAGGTCGGCGTGCATAGAGGGTGTGCGGATGGCCTTTGCCAGTGTCAAGACATATTGGGCAGAGATGGAGGCCACCACTGTTGCAACACATGGTTCGGCCATGGGACGAGTGGCTATCAAGCACTACTTTGAAGAAGTCCTTGATGGCGCTCGTTCGATAGAGGCTCAGTGCTCGAAGAACATCATGTTCTAGTGACATGTACTCCCATTGTAAAAACAATGTTTTATTGAGTTATCAAGGCTGTGTTTATACTTTTGCCTGAAAGTATTATGATGCCTCCTGTGTGGCCGTTTATGTATGTATATAACCTGAAAGTTTTGCAGTCGTCGGCTTCCGCCCCCACGCATATAATGCAGGGGTATTCGCAAAAAATGCATATTCACACTTGATCCAATGTCTTGGTCCATTAAGGAGGTGGTAGCGCTGCGAACGAGGCAATCGGACTATATTGCTTTAACACTTTCACTTAGCCATAGGAGTTTGACGGTGGGGCTACTATATAGCCCCTGGTACTTCTGCGCTCGTCCGAATACGGGGCGCATACGTACATGACCGGGAAACGGCCCTTCATTAATGCGGAGGAATCCCGAAGATTCCGCTGAGTCATCGAGTGGTTGACCAGTCTCGCGCTATATCATGACAGTCAGTTTTCGGCTTTCTCTACTAAGGTGCTCATCCGGATGAACCAGGGCACAATCGCAGTAGTTCTCCTAGTGCTACCTTAGCCGATATAGCGGAACGTAAGGTACCAAAACATGGGAGCTGGGCAAACCCAACATTTGACCAAAGACATGATTCGGAGCTGATGCATATAAGGCCAAACTCGCGACGCCGAACACTCCCTAAGGTATTCGGTCTTTATAACATATGCCGGGCTGAACAATGTCCTTAATAATAAACCCTGGGTGTCCAGGTACATGCAATATCCTGACGTGGCCACATGCCAATACGTCGGCATCCTTCTCGGTTGTATTGAGTATCCGGAGGATGTGAGCAACAAGAGACAGTAAAAAAGGTTGACGCAGGGTCTTAATCTAAAGAGAAACCTTTGAGCGGGTCCCTGCTGCACGTCTGCGCCTGTGTCTCCGTTGTGCCGTGTCCTGGACGGGTGTAGCATGATTGTCACCTGTAAAAGAAAAGAGCTTAGGTGAAAGTTGCCATGCCAGAAAATTGGTTATTATCAATAAACCATTAAAATTCAAGATAAGTCAAGTTGAGCTGGACTAGCCCTGATTACACGCGGGAAGCCCCTGGTACCGTCTAGGAGGGCTTGATCATCAAACCAATCTCATGTATATGTAGTGGTGTACCGGACTCGTCTAACCGTGTCCGTGGTCTTGACAACCTGTCATTTTTTCTGGTTGGTGAGGCCGTCTAGTGCTCAGCGGCTAAAGCCGCCGCACATTCTTCCGTGCGTAGAGCACGCTCAGTATTTCCGCTAACTGTGATGGTGCCACCTGGACCGGGCATCTTAAGCTTGAGAGAAGCGTAATGCGGGATTGCATTAAAACGAACGAAAGCCGCTCTTCCGAGTAGTGCCTGATAGCCACTTCAGAATGGAGCGATGTAGAAATTTAACCTTTCGCTTCGGAAGTTGTCAGAAGAACCGAATACAACCTCTAGTAATAGAGAGCCTGTGCAGCGGGCCTCTAGGCCTGGTATTACTCCCTTGAAGGTAGTAGTACGATGGCTTATTTTTGATGGATCTATCCCCATTATGCGGACTGTGTCCTGATATATCAGGTTTAGACCACTGCCGCCGTCCATGAGGACTCGTGTGAGATGGTATCCGTTTATTATTGGGTCTAACACCAAGGCAGCCAATCCTTCGTGAAGGATGCTTGTCGCGTGATCCCCGTGATCAAAAGTGATTGGGCAGGCCAACCAGGGGTTTAACCTAGGGGTGACACGCTCTATGGCGCGTGTGTCTCGGAGTGCATGTTTGCTTTTCCTCTTCGTCACATGGATCATGTTGACTGTTTTAACCTCTAGAGGGAATTTTTTCTGTCCTCCGGTGCTTTGCTCGCGAGGCTCATCCTCGTCTTTGTTTGGTGTCTCCCCCACCCTTGTGTTCAGCGTTTAGCTTAGCGGCCTGCTTGAAGACCCAACATTCTCTGTGGGTGTGATTTGCAGGTTTATCGGGGGTGCCGTGAATCTGACATAGTTTGTCAAGAATCTTGTTTAGGCCAGACGGTCCGTCTCTGCTGCCTTTGAAAGGCCTTTTCTGCTGACCTAGTCGAGAGCCCCTGAATCCGGCGTTTACCGCCATATTATCTGGGCTAACTTCTTTATTTCGACGCTTTCTTTTATTGCGTCGTGGTTTTCCATTGCCATCCCTAACTTCGGATGTGCTTGGGTCGCTGGTGCTGCTGCGGGCTAACCAGCTATCTTCGCCCGCACAAAAGCGGGTCATGAGACTTGTTAGAGCTGCCATTGTTCTCGGTTTTTCTTGGCCGAGGTGTCTGGCGAGCCATTCGTCTCGGACGCTGTGTTTGAAAGCTGCTAAGGCTTCGGCGTCCAGACAGTCGATGATTTGGTTCTTCTTGGTGAGAAACCTGTTCCAAAGCTTTCGGGCGGACTCTCCGGAGTGTTGAATTATATGACTTAAATCGTCTACATCTGGAGGTCGGACGTAGGTCCCTTGAAAATTAGCCCGAAAAGCGTCCTCGAGCTCCTCCCAACTTCCAATTGAGTTTTCGGGGAGGCTTTTCAGCCAGTGCCGAGCTAGTCCTTTAAGCTTGAGGGGCAAGTATTTAATGGCATGGAGATCGTCTCCACGAGCCATATGGATATGGAGGATAAAGTTCTCAATCCAGACCCTAGGGTCTGTGGTCCCGTTGTACGCTTCTATGTTCACTGGTTTGAATCCTTCTGGGAATTCGTGGTCCAGCACCTCATCGGTGCAACATAGGGGGTGTGCGGAAACCCTGTACTTGGACGTACCGTGGTGTTTGGACGGTTGTAATATTCGGTTTTGATTTTGTGCCAGAGCGCGCTTCCTAGATCCATAGATGGATCTGGTCGTACCGAATTTTTGCTGCAAGTCCTCACGTAGATCGTGTATTGACTTATGTGCGACTTTGTGAGCCGCTCTATCACGGTCACAAGGTGGTGGATCCGGCTGGTTGGCCGTTTCATTATTTGGTTGCGTGGGCTTTAAGGCCTCGTCGTCGAATTCAGGTAACGGCTTGCGCTTTGTATAGCTCTTTCTGTGGTAACTTCCACCATACTTTGCTTCGCTGTCGAGCACTTTGTTCCACCTGCTGTTGAGTGTGTTTTGTGCGGCCTTAAGCCTTTGCTTCTGCTTCTTCAGACTCCTTGTTGTGGCAATAAGCCTTCTGCGGAGGTTCTCTTGCTCCAAGTGCGTTTCCGGGATGATGTGTGCATCTTTGTCCAGACTGTTTTCCTCCCCAGATGGGGTTTGATGAGGGTTATCCTCGGCGTCGCTGTGTTCGGACATCGGATCCGTACTATGTTCGCCGCTTGCAGCTTCATCGTGCTCTGCCGTCGGGGTAATGTGGTCGTCGTTTCCTCTGGAGTCGACTGGAGTGTTATTTTCTCTTGCGTTGTTATCGCTGTTTTTGCTATGGCGGGACTTACAGTGGCGCCGCTGAAGTCGGCGCTTGGGTTGCTTCTTGGAGGGGCCATCCTCCACTATCTCTTCGCCATTGCCTTCTTTGGGTGTATCCACCATGTATATGTCATGTGATGAAGTGGCTGTCCGGCGCCCTGTGGGCGCTGGTTCCTGTTCGTCTCCTGCATCTTCGTCCATGCCGTCGATGTCTTCGGAGTCGAAGTTGAGCATGTCGGTTAAGTCGTCGAAAGTGGCTACTAAGTGGGTGGTGGGCGAGCAGCGAATTTTGTTCGTCGTCTGTATCCCATTCTAGCCGGACATAGTTCGGCAAGGTTCTCCTGACAGGGAGAGAGACTTTAATGAATTTAGCACATCGCCGAAAGGCGAGTGCTGAAAGATATCCACAGAGGTGAACTCCATGATCGGCGCCCAGTCGGATTCGATGGGCACGGATGCGGGCGTCTCGGAGTCCGTGGCCAGAGACGAATCTAGTGGTTTGGCGATACGGCTCTCGTAAGGGGTAAAATCAGTATGCGGCTCCATCGCCACTGAGAGTGCGGCCTCCATGGCGGGGTCTATCACTCCGTCCTTGGATGGCGCAATTTGCTCCGGATCGAAGGCCGGAGTAGTTGCGGATGCGAACCCCCGAACACTATCGGACGGCAGAGTTACGTCGTGCTCGTCGTGACTGTGCGGCGCACCTGACACGGGCTCAAATCCATCGAAGATCAAGTCTCCGCGGATGTCGGTAGTGTAGTTTAAGTTTCCGAATCTGACCTGATGGCCAAGGGCGTAGCTCTCGATCTGCTCCAGATGGCCAAGCGAATTGGCCCGCAGTGTGAAGCCGCCGAATACAAAGATCTGTCCGAGGAGGAAAACCTCACACTGGACTGCATCGCTATCGATGATCGAAGGAGCCATCAAGCCTTATGGTGACGACACAGTGGAACTCTTAATGAAAGCACCAATGTCGGTGTCAAAACCGGCGGATCTCGGGTAGGGGGTCACGAACTGTGCGTCTAAAGCGGATGGTAACAGGAAGCAGGGGACACGATGTTTACCCAGGTTCGGGCCCTCTTGATGGAGGTAATACCCTACGTCCTGCTTGATTGTTCTTGATGATATGAGTATTACAAGAGTTGATCTACCACGCGATCGTAGAGGCTAAACCCTAGAAGCTAGCCTACGGTATGATTGTATGTTGTCCTACGGACTAAACCCTCCGGTTTATATAGACACCAGAGGGGGCTAGGGTTACACAGAGTCGGTTACAAGGGAGGAGATCTACATATCCGTATTGCCTAGCTTGCCTTCCACGCCAAGGAGAGTCCCATCCGGACACGGAACGAAGTCTTCAATCTTGTATCTTCATAGTCCAACAGTCCGGCCAAAGGATATAGTCCGGTTGTCCGGTGACCCCCTAATCCAGGACTCCCTCATCTGGCCACTGGCCTATATGCACTAACCAACTACGCGGGAACAGTTATGGGCACTCGACGTCATGGTATCAGCCGAAGCCTTCATGACGTCAGCGACTGAGCGGCGCACGCCGGGTTGGACTGGAACGCCTGCTCTTGTATAAGGGAGGCTAGGTCTGCTCGCCGGCCGCGTACACAACGTGCAGGTGTGCAATGGGAGATGGGCCCAGACCCATGCGCCATAGGATTTAGACCGGCGTGCTGACCTCTCTGTTGTGCCTAGGTGGGGCTGTGACGTGTTGATCTTCCGAGGCCGGGCATGACCCAGAAAAGTGTGTCTGGACAAAGAGGATCGAGCGTGTTGGGAAATGTGGTGCACCCCTGCAGGGAAGTTTATCTATTTGAATAGTCGTTTCCCTCGGTAAAAGGATGGCCCGGAGTTGTACCTTGACCTTATGACAACTAGAACTGGATACTTAATAAAACACACCCTTCCAAGTGCCAGATACAACCGGCGATCGCTCTCTCACGGGGCGACGAGGGGAGGATCATCGGGTAGGATTATGCTATGCGATGATACTTGGTGAACTTACCATCTACTCTCTTCTACATGCTGCAAGATGGAGGCTGCCAGAAGCGTAGTCTTCGATAGGACTAGCTATCCCCCTCTTATTCTGGCATTCTGCAGTTCAGTCCACATATGCTACCCCTTTACCATTTGATACCAATGCATACATATGTAATGTAGCTCCTTGCTTGCGAGTACTTTGGATGAGTACTCACGGTTGCTTTGCTCCCTCCTTTTTCCCCTTTCTATATCTGATTGTTGCGACCAGACGTTGGAGTCCAGGAGCCAAACGCCATTGTCGATGACGACTGCTACTACTCGGGAGGCGCCTACTACTACGAGCAGGCCGCTGACGACGACCTGGAGTAGTGTAGGAGGATCCCAGGCAGGAGGCCCGCACCTCTTTCGACATGTATCCTAGTTTGTGCTAGCCTTCTTAAGGCAAACTTGTTTAACTTATGTCTGTACTCAGATATTGTTGCTTCCGCTGACTCGTCTATGATCGAGCTCTTGTATTCGAGCCCTCGAGGCCCCTGGCTTGTAATATGATGCTTTTATGACTTATTTTATTTGTAGAGTTGTGTTGTGATATCTTCCCGTGAGTCCCTGATCTTGATCGTACACGTTTTCGTGTATGATTAGTGTACGATTGAATCGGGGGCGTCACAATTCCGGACCCCTATGAGCCGCCGAACCGGGTCGCGATTTTCATGGCCGGTACATAGCCAGAGCAGACTTCTACGACTACAAGAACAATGATTTCCGGGTCAGCAACGGCGACGGCGGCTGGGGCAGGAGGCTTTGACAACATTGTTAGCAACAGAGGTTAATCCGGCAAATCAAGCTCAGCATAAGGCGGAAGTTGCAAAACTACGAGATGGGATAGCCCAAGCCAAGGAAGATCTGGCGGCTGAGGACGCGAGGATGACGGCGGAGCAAGCTGCTCTGGATGCTCAGGCACAACGGATCCAGGCTGACTCCTTCCGGCTCACGCTGGATCAGAACGTTTCAAATGAAGTCCTAAGGAGAAGACACCTGAGCCGTCTGCCTCCGGTTTACGAGGAAAGGAACCTCTTCAACACACCTGGTGCAGGGACCAGTGACCCACCAGAGGTAAACCAGGCGGTAGCCAGACCTTGGGCTGGAGCGCCGGCTCAGCCACGCATGACGGATCCGCCTGATCTGAATAATATCCCGCCACAATATGTGCCGACGCCACCAGGTCATTATTCTAACCCTTTGGATAATATGATCGCTACGGCGACACAATTGGCGGCTCTCCCAGTTGAAGGCGAGTCTATAACTGCGATTGAAACGCGGAGGGCTAGAGAGCTTCTTTAGACAACATTGGTATAGCAGGAGGCTTATTCTTACAGTCGTGGGAGGATCCACTCAACCCCTCGCCCAAGCCAGAGTTATAGCAGACACATTGACTCACCGGCCGTTTCAAGCAGTGACAGGCGCCATAACCAGCCTCGTGGACGTGACTCGGCGCGTGATGGTGCTCAGGATTTGATAGACCAGGGCAGAGCCCGTCGAGAGGCTGAGCTGGCGGCTCAGCAAGCGACTCATCAGCATCCTCCGGTTTATCCGACAACTTCGGTGGAGATAGGTGTAACCTCCAGAACCTTGGGAGTGCCATGTTTAGTTCTTGCTTTACATAACGTATGATTGCCCAAGGATTTCAAGGGTCCTCGTAAGGTGCCCAACTACATAGTTGATTTACCCCCTGAAGCATAGGTTGAGAGTTATGAGATGGCGATGGAGCTATTGGATGTCGACGATGCTGCATGTGCTAAGTACTTCACCATGATATTGGGAGGAACGGCCCGCACTTGGTTGAAGGGGCTGCCAGCCAACTCCATTGGGTCATGGGCTGAGTTAAAAGCCCGGTTTATCCAGAATTTTAAGGATACATGCAAGCAGCCTATGTCGATTGTAGATTTGGCCTCCTGTGCCCAAGAAGAGGGCGAGTCGACAACCCATTGGGTGCATCGGGTCTCAGCGATCCTGCTTCGGATCGCATCAATGCTGATTTGGCAGTCTTAATGTTGGAGACCAATTGTTGTTTCACGCCCCTGAAGCAGAAATTAGGGCGGCTCAAACGCCACTGCAATGACATGGGGACGCTCATGGCTCCTCTGGTTAAATATGTCGACTCTGATTTTACCAAGGACCCCGAGTCTAATGAAGAAAAGCCGGGTAAGGGAAAGAAGAGTAGCAATGCCAAGGGGCAGCATCATAACCCAGCGAGTCAAGGGGGCAATGGTAAGCGCAAGGCTGATAACAATTTTGATTTTGTGGCTAATACCAACCCGCAGAATAATGGCCAGCGTCGTAAGGGAAAGCCACCTCCTCAGACGGGAGGGCCAGGTATCAATCTTGAGCAGATGGTGAATCAGCCCTGCCCCCAAAGCATGGTACACGGGAAAGGCCGTCCGGTCACCTCTGGAAGGATTGCCACATTATGAAGGAGTATAAAAATTCCGATCTTTTCCAGAACAGTCATGGGCCGGGCGGCGGCTCAGGTTCCGGCTCTCATGGTCCGGGTTACGGTGGTGGCGCATCTAATTTCGGTTTCCAGGGCCAAGGTAATCAAGGTGGTTACAACCAGCAGAACAATCAGGGGAATCAGCAGCAGCAATCTGGTTATCAGAGTAACCCGAAGCAATTGAATAGTGGGCAGTACCATGTCTTCACCAAAAGTTTATGCAAGCAGGATCAGAAGCTCCATAAAAGGGTTGTGAACGCCATTGAGCCGGTGGTTCCTCGTTACTTGCGATGGTCTGAGCAGCCTATTGTGCGAAGTCGTGAGGATCACCTGCCCCGGGTTGATAATCCGGGTCACTTGGCTTTGGTAGTGGCGACTCAGGTTGGAGGATATAGATTCACTAAGGTACTCATGGATGGGGGTAGTAGCATCAATATCCTTTATTATGAAACTTTCCGTCGCATGGGATTGACTGATAAAAATCTTAAGCCGTCGAACACTGTTTTTCATGGTGTAGTGCCTGGTAAGTCGGCATACCCGGTTGGTAAAATTGTTGGGAAACGTAGCAGAAATTCAAAATTTTCCTACGTGTCACCAAGATCTATCTATGGAGAAACCAGCAACAAGGGGAAGGAGAGTGCATGTACATACCCTTGTAGATCGCTACGTGGAAGCGTTCAAGAGAACGGGGTTGATGGAGTCGTACTCGTCGTGATCCAAATCACCGATGATCCTAGTGCCGAACGGACGGCACCTCCGTGTTCAACACACGTACAGCCCGGTGACGTCTCCTACGCCTTGATCCAACAAGGGGAGAAGGAGAGGTTGGGGAAGACTCCATCCAGCAGCAACACAACGGCTTGGTGGTGATGGAGGAGCGTGGTACTCCAGCAGGGCTTCGCCAAGCATCGCAAGAGACGAGGAGGGAGAGGGGTAGGGCTGCGCCAAGAAGGAGAGGAACTCGTGTCTCTGGCAGCCCAAAACCTCAAGTATATATAGGGGGAGGGGAGGGGCTGCGCCCCACCTAGGTTTCCACCCCTAGGGGTGGCGGCCAGCCCTAGATCCCATCTAGGGGGCGGCCAAAGGGGGAGAGAGGGGGCGCACCACTAGGTGGGCCTTAGGCCCATCTAAGCCTAGGGTTTGCCCCCTTCCACTCTCCCTTGCGCCTTGGGACTTGGTGGGGGGGGGCGCACCAGCCCACCTGGGGCTGGTCCCCTCCCACACTTGGCCCATGCTGCCCTCCGGGGCTGGTGGCCCCACTTGGTGGACCACCAGGACCCTCCCGATGGTCCCGGTACGTTACTGATAAACCCCGAAACTTTTCCGGTGACCAAAACAGGACTTCCCATATATAAATCTTTACCTCCGGACCATTCCGGAACTCCTCATGACGTCCCGGATCTCATCCGGGACTCCGAACAACATTCGGTAACCACATACAAACTTCCTTTATAACCCTAGCGTCATCGAACCTTAAGTGTGTAGACCCTACGGGTTCGGGAACCATGCAGACATGACCGAGACGTTCTCCGGTCAATAACCAACAGCGGGATCTGGATACCCATGTTGGTTCCCACATGTTCCACGATGATCTCATCGGATGAACCACGATGTCGAGGATTCGGTCAATCCCGTATACAATTCCCTTTGTCTAGCGGTACGATACTTGCCCGAGATTCGATCGTCGGTATCCTGATACCTTGTTCAATCTCGTTACCGGCAAGTCTCTTTACTCGTTCCGTGACACATCATCCTGTGATCAACTCCTTGATCACATTGTGCACATTATGATGATGTCCTACCAAGTGGGCCCAGAGATACCTCTCCGTCACACGGAGTGACAAACCCCAGTCTCGATTCGTGTCAACCCAACAGACACTTTCGGAGATACCCGTAGTGCACCTTTATAGTCACCCAGTTACGTTGTGACGTTTGGCACACCCAAAGTATTCCTACGGTATCCGGGAGTTGCACAATCTCATGGTCTAAGGAAATGATAGTTGACATTAGAAAAGCTTTAGCATACGAACTACACGATCTTTGTGCTAGGCTTAGGATTGGGTCTTGTCCATCAAATCATTCTCCTAATGATGTGATCCCGTTATCAACGACATCCAATGTCCATGGTCAGGAAACCGCAACCATCCATTAATCAACGAGCTAGTCAACTAGAGGCTTACTAGGGACATGGTGTTGTCTATGTATCCACACATGTATCTGAGTTTCCTATCAATACAATTCTAGCATGGTTAATAAACGATTATCATGAACAAGGAAATATAATAATAACCAATTTATTATTGCCTCTAGGGCATATTTCCAACAGTCTCCCACTTGCACTAGAGTCAATAATCCATTTCACATCGATATGTGATTAACACTCAAGGTCACATCCCCATGTGACCAACACCCAAAGAGTTCTGGGTTTGATCATGTTATGCTTGTGAGAGAGGTTTCAGTCAACGGGTCTGCAACATTCAGATCCGTATGTACTTCGCAATTTCTATGTCATCTTGTAGATGCAACTACTACGCTACATTTGGAGCCATTTCAAATAACTGTTCTACTTGGAGCTATTCTAAATTGTTGCTCCATTATACGTATCCGGTATCTCTACTCAGAGCTATCCGGATAGGTGTTAAGCTTGCATCGACGTAACTCTTTACGTCGAACTCTTTATCACCTCCATAACCGAGAAATATATCCTTATTCCTCTAAGGATAATTTAGACCGTTATCTGGTGATCTACTCCTAGATTACCTTTGTACCCTCTTGCCAGATATGTGGCAAGGCACACATCAGGTGCGGTACTCAGCATGGCATACTGTATAGAGCCTATGACAAAAGCATAGGGGACGACCTTCGTCCTCCCTCTTTCTTCTGCCGCGGTCGAGCTTTAAGTCTTAACTTCATACCTTACAACTCAGGCAAGAACTCCTTCTTTGACTGATCCATCTTAAACACCTTCAAGATCATGTCAAGGTATGTGCTCATTTAAAAGTACCATTAAGTGTTTTGATCTATCCTTATAGATCTTGATGCTCAATGTTCAAGTAGCTTAATCCAGGCTTTCCATTGAAAACACTTCCCAAATAACCCTATATGCTTTCCAGAAATCCTACGTCATTTCTGATCAACATTATGTCAACAACATATATTCATCAGAAATTCTATAGTGCTTCCACTCACTTCTTTGGAAATACAAGTTTCTCATAAACTTTGTATACACCCAAAATCTTTGATCATCTCATTGA
The DNA here is from genome assembly GCF_003073215.2 of Triticum urartu. Lineage (NCBI taxonomy): Eukaryota > Viridiplantae > Streptophyta > Magnoliopsida > Poales > Poaceae > Triticum > Triticum urartu. The sequence continues at coordinate 59,748,654 of NC_053022.1, read as the reverse complement.
AGCATACATTCCAACTCCGAGATGCTTACTCCAGTCCTTAGAAGGATTGCTGGAGCTTTGCATACTTATTAGCATCTTTCAGGATTGACAAAACCTTCCGGTTGTATCACATACAACCTTTCCTCAAGAAAATCGTCGAGGAAACAATGTTTGACATCCTATCTGCAAGATTTCATAAATAATGCTAATATAATTCCAACAGACTCTTAGCATCGCTACGAGTGAGAAAGTCTCATCGTAGTCAACTCCTTGAACTTGTCGGAAAACATCTTAACGACAAGTCGAGCTTTCTTAATGGTGACATTTACCATCATTGTCCGTCTTCCTTTTAAAATCCATCTATACTCAACAGCCTTACGACCATCGAGCCGTTCTGCCAAAGTCTACACTTTGTTTTCATACATGGATCCTCTCTCGAATTTTATGGCCTCAAGCCATTTATCGGAATCCGGGCCCACCATCGCTTCTCCATAGCTCGTAGGTTCATTGTTGTCTAGCAACATGACTTCCAAGACAGGATTACGTACCACTCTGAAGTAGTACGCATCCTTGTCATCCCACGAGGTTTGTTAGTGACTTGATCTGAAGTTTCATGATCACTATCATAAGCTTCCACTTCAATTGGTGTAGGTGCCACAGGAACAACTTCCTGTGCCCTGCCACACACTAGTTGAAGAGACAGTTCAATAACCTCATCAAGTCTCCACCATCCTCCCACTCAATTCCTTCGAGAGAAACTTTTTCTCGAGAAAGGACCTGATTCTAGAAACAATCCCTTATTGCTTTCGGATCTGAGACAGGAGGTATACCCAACTATTTTGGGTGTCCTATGAAGATGCATTTATCCGCTTTGGGTTTGAGCTTATCAGCCTGAAACTTTTCCACATAAGCGTCGCAGCCCCAAACTTTTAAGAAATGACAGCTTAGGTTTCTCTAAACCATAGTTCATACGGTGTCATCTCATCGGAATTACGTGGTGCCCTATTTAAAGTGAATGTGGTTGTCTCTAATGCCTGACCCATAAACTATCGTGGTAATTCGATAAGAGACATCATGGTATGCATCATGTCCAATAGGGTGCAGTTATGATGTTCGGACACACCATCACACTATGGTGTTCCAGGCTGTTTTAGTTGTGAAACAATTTCCACAATATCTTAATTCCGTGCCAAACTCGTAATTCAGATATTCATCTCTATGATCATATCATAGATATTTTATCCTCTTGTCACGATGATCTTTCAACTTCACCTTGAAATTACTTGAACCTTTCAATAATTCAGACTCGTGATTCATCAAGTAAATATACTCAACATCTACTCAAATCATTTGTGAAGTAAGAACATAACGATATCCACTACACGCCTCAGCACTTATTGGACTGCACACATCAAAATGTATTACTTCCAACAAGTTGCTTTCTAGTTCCATTTTACTGAAAACGAGGCTTTCAGTCATCTTGCCCATGTGGTATGATTTGCATGTCTCAGGTGATTTAAAATAAAGTGAGTCCAAACGGTCCATTTGCATGGAGTTTCTTCATGCATATACACCAATAGACAAGGTTCGCAAGTCTCAAACTTTTCAAAAACGAGTGAGCCCAAAGATCCATCAACATGGAGCTTCTTCATGCGTTTTATACCGATATGACTTGCGTGGCAGTGCCACAAGTAGGTGGTACTATCATTACTATCTTATATCTTTTGGCATGAACATGTGTATCACTATGATCGAGATTCAACAAACCATTCATTTTAGGTGCAAGACCATTGAAGGTATTATTCAAATAAACAGAGTAACCATTATTCTCCTTAAATGAATAACTGTATTGCAATAGACATAATCCAATCATGTCTATGCTCAACGCAAACACCAATCTCGATGGTAGAGGGAGCGTGCGATGCTTGATCACATCAAGCTTGGAAAAACTTCCAACACATATTGCCAGCTCACCTTTAGGTAGTCTCCGTTTACTCCGCAGCCTTTTATTTCGAGTTTACTAACATTTAGCAACCGAACCGGTATCTAATACCATGGTGCTACTAGGAGTACTAGTAAAGTACACATTAACACAATGTACATCCAATATACTTCTATCGACCTTGCCAGCCTTCTCATCTACCAAGTATCTAGGGTAATTCTGCTCCAGTGACTGTTCCCCTTATTACAGAAGCACTTAGTCTCGGGTTCAACCTTGGGTTTCTTCACTAGAGCAGCAGCTGAATTGCCGTTTCATGAAGTATCCCTTTTTTTTCCTTGCCCTTCTTGAAACTAGTGGTTTCACCAACCATCAACAGTTGATGCTCCTTCTTGATTTCTACTTTTGTGGTGTCAAACATCGCGAATATCTCAAGGATCATCATATATGTCCCTGATATATTATAGTTCATCACGAAGCTCTAGCAGCTTGGTGGTAATCACTTTGGAGAAACATCACTATCTCATCTGGAAGATCAACTCCCACTCGATTCAAATGATTGTTGTACTCAGACAATCTGAGCACAAGCTCAACAATTGAGCTTTTCTCCCTTAGTCTGCAGGCTTTAGAAAATCGTCGGAGGTCTTATACCTCTTGACGTGGGCACGAGCCTGAAATCCCAATTTCAGCCCTCGAAACATCTCATATGTTTCGTGACGTTTCAAAACGTCTTCGGTGCCTCAACTCTAAACCGTTTAACTGAACTATCACGTAGTTATCAAAACGTGTATGTCAGATGTTCGCAACATCCACAGACGACATTTGAGGTTCAGCACACTGAGCGGTGCATTAAGGACATAAGCCTTCTATGAAGCAATGAGGACAATCCTCAGTTTACGGACCTAGTCCGCATAATTGCTACTATCAACTTTCAACTAAATTTTTTCTAGGAACATATCTAAACAGTAGAACTAAAGCGCGAGCTATGACATAATTTACGAAGACCTTTTGACTATGTTCAGGATAATTAAGTTCATCTTATGAACTCCCACTCAGATAGACATCCCTCTAGTCATCTAAGTGATTACATGATCCGAGTCAACTAGGCCGTGTCCGATCATCACGTGAGACGGACTAGTCAACATCGGTGAACATCTTCATGTTGATCGTATCTACCATACGACTCATGCTCGACCTTTCGGTCTCTTGTGTTCTGAGGCCATGTCTGTACATGCTAGGCTCGTCAAGTCAACCTAAGTGTTTTGCATGTGTTCCGAGGCCATGTCTGTACATGCTAGGCTCGTCAACACCTGTTGTATTCGAACGTTAGAATCTATCACACCCAATCATCACGTGGTGCTTCGAAACAACAAACTGTCGCAACGGTGCACAGTTAGGGGGAACACTTTGTTGAAATTTTAATGAGGGATCATCTTATTTACTACCGTTGTTCTAAGCAAATAAGATGCATAAACATGATAAACATCACATGCAATCAAATAGTGACATGATATGGCCATCATCACTTTGCTCCTCTTGATCTCCATCTACGGGGCTCCATGATCATCATCGTCACCGGCATGACACCATGATCTCCATCATCATGATCTCTATCATCGTGTCTTCATGAAGTTGTCTCGCCAACTATTACTTCTACTACTACAGCTAACGGTTAGCAATAAAGTAAAGTAATTACATGACGTTTATGTTGACACGCAGGTCATAAATAAATTAAGACAACTCCTATGGCTCCTGCCGGTTGTCATACTCATCGACATGCAAGTCGTGATTCCTATTACAAGAACATGATCTCATACATCACATATCATTCATCACATTCTTCTTGGCCATACCACATCACATAGCATACCCTGCAAAAACAAGTTAGACGTCCTCTAATTGTTGTTTGCATGTTTTTACGTGGCTGCTATGGGTTTCTAGCAAGAACGTTTCTTACCTACGCAAAAACCACAACGTGATATGCCAATTGCTATTTACCCTTCATAAGGACCCTTTTCATCGAATCCGATTCGACTAAAGTGGGAGAGACAGACACCCGCTAGCCACCTTATGCAACTAGTGCATGTCAGTCGGTGGAACCAGTCTCACGTAAGAGTACGTGTAAGGTCGGTCCGGGCCGCTTCATCCCACAATGCCGCCGAATCAAGATTGGACTAGTAACGGTAAGCATATTGAACAAAATCAACGCCCGCAACTACTTTGTGTTCTACTCGTGCATAGAAACTACGCATAGACCTAGCTCATGATGCCACTGTTGGGAAACGTAGCAGAAATTCAAAATTTTCCTACGTGTCACCAAGATCTATCTATGGAGAAACCAGCAACGAGGGGAAGGAGAGTGCATCTACATACCCTTGTAGATCGCTACGCGGAAGCGTTCAAGAGAACGGGGTTGATGGAGTCGTACTCGTCGTGATCCAAATCACCGATGATCCTAGTGCCGAACGGACGGCACCTCCGTGTTCAACACACGTACAGCCCGGTGACGTCTCCTACGCCTTGATCCAGCAAGGGGAGAAGGAGAGGTTGGGGAAGACTCCATCCAGCAGAAACACAACGGCGTGGTGGTGGTGGAGGAGGAGCGTGGTACTCCAGCAGGGCTTCGCCAAGCATCGCAAGAGACGAGGAGGGAGAGGGGTAGGGCTGGGCCAAGAAGGAGAGGAACTCGTGTCTCTGGCAGCCCAAAAACTCAAGTATATATAGGGGGAGGGGAGGGGCTGCGCCCCACCTAGGTTTCCACCCCTAGGGGTGGCGGCCAGCCCTAGATCCCATCTAGGGGGCGGCCAAAGGGGGAGAGAGGGGGCGCACCACTAGGTGGGCCTTAGGCCCATCTGAGCCTAGGGTTTGCCCCCTTCCATTCTCCCTTGCGCCTTGGGACTTGGTGGGGGGGCGCACCAGCCCACCTGGGGCTGGTCCCCTCCCACACTTGGCCCATGCTGCCCTCCGGGGCTGGTGGCCCCACTTGGTGGACCACCGGGACCCTCCCGGTGGTCCCGGTACGTTATCGATAAACCCCGAAAATTTTCCCGTGACCAAAACAGGACTTCCCATATATAAATCTTTACCTCCGGGCCATTCCGGAACTCCTCGTGATGTCCGGGATCTCATCCGGGACTCCGAACAACATTCGGTAACCACATACAAACTTTCTTTATAACCCTAGCATCATCGAACCTTAAGTGTGTAGACCCTACGGGTTCGGGAACCATGCAAACATGACCGAGACGTTCTCCGGTCAATAACCAACAGCGGGATCTGGATACCCATGTTGGTTCCCACATGTTCCACGATGATCTCATCAGATGAACCACGATGTCGAGGATTCGGTCAATCCCGTATACAATTCCCTTTGTCTAGCGGTACGATACTTGCCCGAGATTCGATCGTCGGTATCCCGATACCTTGTTCAATCTCATTACCGGCAAGTCTCTTTACTCGTTCCGTAACACATCATCCCGTGATCAACTCCTTGATCACATTGTGCACATTATGATGATGTCCTACCGAGTGGGCCCAGAGATACCTCTCCGTCACACGGAGTGACAAATCCCAGTCTCGATTCGTGTCAACCCAATAGACACTTTCGGAGATACTCGTAGTGCACCTTTATAGTCACCCAGTTACGTTGTGACGTTTGGCACACCCAAAGTATTCCTACGGTATTCGGGAGTTGCACAATCTCATGGTCTAAGGAAATGATAGTTGACATTAGAAAAGCTTTAGCATACGAACTACACGATCTTTGTGCTAGGCTTAGGATTGGGTCTTGTCCATCAAATCATTCTCCTAATGATGTGATCCCGTTATCAACGACATCCAATGTCCATGGTCAGGAAACCGCAACCATCCATTGATCAACGAGCTAGTCAACTAGAGGCTTACTAGGGACATGGTGTTGTCTATGTATCCACACATGTATCTGAGTTTCCTATCAATACAATTCTAGCATGGATAATAAACGATTATCATTAACAAGGAAATATAATAATAACCAATTTATTATTGCCTCTAGGGCATATTTCCAACAAAAATAGCTCTGGAAGTGGCTTTTGGAGATGAGTATGATTCCAGATCTCAGACGTTGACCTTTGAAGTGGTTAAGATCAAGAGCCCTTATCATGCTCTGTTTGGACGGCCGACTTATGCTAGGTTTATGCTAAGGCCTTGTTATGTTTACTTGCAGCTGAAGATGCCGGGTCACAAGGGCACTATAACAATGCATGGGAGTCGCAAGATAGCCTTGGAGTGTGAAGAGGGTGATGCTGCGTATGATGAGTGTGTCTGCACAACAGAGGAATTGAAGTTTTATAAAGACAATGTTGACCCGGTAGATATGGCATCTTTGAAGAAGCCAACTACGGAGCATGATCCGATCTTGAAATTTCAAGTCGGCAGATGACACTAAGCTAGTTGACTTTGTTCCTGGTGACTCATCCAAGCAGTTCATCATCAGTGCTAAACTGGATCCGAAATAGGAAAACGCTCTCATCGAGTTCATCCGTGAGAACCGGGACATCTTTGCATGGAAACCTTCTGATATGCCAGGTGTACCAAGGGAACTCACTGAGCACACTCTTAATATTGATCCGAAGTTTAAGCCGGTCAAGCAATTCCTTCGTCGTTTCAATGAAGAGCAACATAAGGCCATTGGTGAAGAAGTGGCCCGGCTCTTGGCGGCTGGGTTTATTGTTGAAGTTTTTCATCCTGAGTGGTTGGCTAACCCGGTGCTGGTACTTAAGAAAAATGGCACTTGGCGTATGTGTGTGGACCACACAGACTTAAACAAAGCTTGTCCGGCTGATCCTTTTGCTCTACCTCGTATTGATCAAATTATTGATGCTACCAAGATGGCGGTTGTGAGCATTTGAGCTTTTTGGATGCTTATTCTGGTTATCATCAGATCAAGATGGTAGTTAAGGACCAGGAGAAGACAACGTTCATCACTCCCTTTTGAGCTTTCTGTTATGTGTCAATGCCTTTTGGGCTCAAGAGTGCCCAGGCGACTTACCAGCAGTGTGTGCAAAATTGCCTTCATGATCAGATTGGGTGCAATGTGCATGCTTACGCGTATGACATTGTGGTGAAGTCCAGGAAGAAGGAGACCCTCATTGATGATTTGAAGGATACCTTTGACAATCTTCGGGTTTATAAAATGATGCTTAACCCGGCCAAGTGTGTTTTTGGTGTACCAGCTGGTAAGCTTTTGGGTTTCCTGGTTTCAGAACGGGGTATTGAAGCTAACCCGGAGAAGATAAAGGCTATCACCTCTCTGGCTAAGCCGGCGTGTATCAATGATGTTCAACACGTGGCGGGTCGTATTGCGGCCTTAAGCCGGTTCATAAGCCGGTTGGTTGAGAAGGCTATCCCTCTGTACAAGATGATGAAGAAGACAGATCACTTTGTCTGGAGTGATGCTACTGATCAGGCATTTGAGGCCTTGAAGAAACAATTGGCTGAGCTGCCCATTCTTTCTGCTCCCATTGATAAAGAGCCTTTGTTGTTATATGTGGCTGCCAATAGCCGAGCTGTCAGTGTAGCCATTGTGGTGGAAAGGAAGGAGACAGACAAGGAATATCCGGTTCAATGGCCAGTTTACTACATCAGTGAGGTGCTTATTGAGTCCAAACAGAGATATCCACATTGGAAGAAGCTTGTATATGGGGTTTTCATGGCTAGCCGGAAGCTTAAGCAATATTTTCTGGGTCATCCTATCACTGTGGTTAGTTCTTCCCCTTTAGGGGATATCATTCAAAACAGAGAAGCCACAGGTCGGGTAGCCAAATGGGCCATTGAGCTTGGACCTCATGGCTTAAAGTATGTGCCCCGTACAGCCATCAAATCTCAAGCACTTGTGGATTTTATCAATGATTGGACAGAGTTGCAGATGCCTGAGGAGAAGCCGGATAGCACATATTGGACTATCCACTTTGATGGGTCCAGGCAATTGGAGGGCTCGGGGGCTAGAGTTGTCTTGACTTCCCCACGAGGTGATAAATTTTCTTATGTTCTTCGGTTGACGTTCCCTTGTACTAACAATGCAACTGAGTATGAGGCCTTGCTCCATGGTCTTTGGATGGCTAAGGAGATGAACTTAAGCCGGGTGAGGTGCGTCGGCGACTCAGATTTGGTAGCTCAGCAAGTTTCTGGCACTTGGGATTCTAAGGATCCACTCATGGTGGCTTATCGTCGAGAGGTTGATGTTATTGCGGGTCACTTCAAGGGTTATCAAGTTGAGCATGTTGATCGCAGGAAAAATGAGGCGGTTGATGCTTTAAGCCGGTTAGGGTCTCAGCGTAAGCCGGTGCCACCTAACACTTTCCTGGATATTCTGCATAACCCTTCTATCAAATTGCCTACAGAGGAGGATCTTGCTATTCCTGACCCAGAAGCACAACTGGTGGCGGATCTTCATGCTATTCCTGATTGGACGGTTCCCTATTTGGCTTACATGACCCGGGGCGAGTTACCTGAGGATGAAACTTTGGCCAGGTAGATAACCCGGCAGTCTAAGTCAATGACTGAGGGATTCCTGGATTAAGGGGTCGTCGGGCGTCCGACTTGTTGGACATGGCCGGACTGATGGGCCGTGAAGATACAAGACAGAAGACTCTCTCCCGTGTCCGGATGGGACTTTCCTTGGCGTGGATGGCAAGCCTAGCGTTCGGATATGAAGATTCCTTTCTCTGTAACCGACTTTGTACAACCCTAGTCCCCTCCGGTGTCTATATAAACCGGAGGGTTTAGTCCGTAGAGGCAATCATAATCATATAGGCTAGACTCCTAGGGTTTTAGCCATTATGATCTCGTGGTAGATCCACTCTTGTAATACTCATATTCATCAAGATCAATCAACAAGTAGGAAGTAGGGTATTACCTCCATAGAGAGGGCCCGAACTTGGGTAAACATCGTGTCCCGTGTCTCCTGTTACCATCGACCCTAGACGCACAGTTCGGGACCCCCTACCCGAGAACCGCCAGTTTTGACACCGACATTGGTGCTTTCATTGAGAGTTCCGCTGCGTCGTCACCAGAAGGTTCGATGGCTCCATCAATCATCTACAACAATGCTACCCTGGGGGAGGTCTTCCTCCCCGGCCAGATCTTTGTGTTCGGTGGCTTCGCACTGCGGGCCAACTCGCTTGGACATCTAGAGCAAATCGATAGCTACGCCCCAGGTCACCAGATTAGTTTTGGAAATCTGGACTATGTCGCTGATATCCGAGGAGACTTGATCTTCCAAGGATTCACGCCCCAACCTCCGCTCTGGCCTTAGATCCGGAGCGTATCACCAGGTCGGAAGGCGAGCTCCTTGAGTTCGCCGGACTGTCTGCGGCCACTAGGCCCATTGTGGGAAAGCCGGGGGAAGAAGTGTCACTGGCAACCATCATGAAGCCGAGCCCTTCTCCGGACACTGGCTCTGAATCCTCGGAGTCAGCATCGTGTGAGTTCGACCAAGGAGTCTCCCTCTCTCTGTACTCCACGGGCTCTCTTCTCTCTGGCCAAACCTCGCGTTTAAGCGAGGCCCTGGACTTAATGTGATCCTTTGTCATTACGGTGGAGCAACGTCCAAACTATGCCCAGCCCGGACTAGGGGCTGAGAGCAAGGAATTTTACGTCCCACCGACCACCCACCTTATAGCCACTGTCGAGGACTTAACCGACATGCTCGACTACGGCTCCGAAGACATCAATGGTATGGACGACAATGCTGGAGGAGAGGAGGCCCAAAACTCGTCATTTACCGGACGCTGGACATCCACTTCTTCGTATGACGTGTACATGGTGGATACACCCAAAGAGAATAATGGCGACAACAAGGAAAACCCAGTCGAGGATAAACCTCCTGAGATACAGCCATAGCGCCGATGTCAGCGGCGCCGCTCTAAGTCGCGCCTTGGAAGAGATAGCAATACCGGCATAGGAGAAAACAATACTCCGGAAGATGCTGAAGACAATGAAGACCCCGTTGAGCCAACTTCCGAACAGGACGGATGGGAAGATGGGCAAGTTAGCCCTGATGAACAGGCCGTAAACGAAGACTCGGAGGACAGTAATTATCTTCCACTCTCTGATGATGAGGCGAGCCTCGGCAATGAGGATTTCATCGTGCCTGAGGAGCCTCTCGAGCAGGAGCGCTTTAAGCGCCGGCTAATAGCCACTTCAAGGAGCCTGAAAAAGAAGCAGCAGCAGCTTCAAGCTAATCAAGATCTGCTCAACGACAGATGTACTAATGTCCTAGCAGCCGGGGAGTACAACCTCGAGCGCCCAACCAAAAGTTACCCGAAGCGCAAATTGCTACACCAATTCGATAATGAGGCACTGGAGCCTATACCATCATCGCGTAATGCGGCTGACCGGCCACAACGTGGCCCGGACAAAGCGGCAACTCAAGCCGAACACCAGCCCGTACTACCTCACCATAAAGGCAGAGATAAAACAGCTCGGGGATATACGTATGACCTGCGGCAGAACCTGAACAATAGAGCAGGACAGACCAGATCGATCTACGGATCGTGGGGGCGTGCCTCGACACGTGACGACGGCTATCTAGCCGGACATGACAAGCATATTCACGCCCAGGCCAAAAACCGCAGACGACCTCCATCCGAGCTACGTCACGACTTGGGCCGATATAGAGGCGCCGCACACCCCCTCTGCTTCACTGATGAAGTAATGGAGCACGAATTCCCAGAAAGGTTTAAACCCGTGAACATCGAATCATATGATGGGACAACAGACCACGCGTACGGATCGAAGATTTCCTTCTCCATATCCATATGGCCTGCAGCGATGATCTTCACGCCATCAAATACCTGCCCCTAAAACTCAAGGGACTGGCCCGGCACTGGCTGAACAGCCTGCCTGAAAACTCTATTGGCGGCTGGGAAGACCTAGAAGACGCCTTCCGCGATAACTTCCAAGGCACATACGTCAGATCTCTGGACGCCGACGACTTAAGTCACATAGTTCAACAGCCCGGAGAGTCAGCCAGGAAATTCTAGACTAGGTTCTTAACTAAAAAGAACCAGATCGTCGACTGCCCGGATGCCGAAGCCCTAGTGGCCTTTAAGCATAGCATCCGCGACGAATGGCTCACCCGACACCTCGGCCAAGAAAAACCAAAGTCCATGGCGGCCCTCACGGCACTTATGACCCGCTTCTGTGCGGGCGAAGACAGTTGGCTAGCCCATAGCAATAATAATGCAAGCGAACCCGACACCTCTGAAACCAAGAATAGCAACGACAAGACCCGACGCAACATGCATAGGCATCGAAACAATGGTGACAATACTGATGACACAGTGGTCAACATCGGATTCAGTGGCTCCAAGTCCGGTCAGCGGAAGAAGCCATATAAAGGAACAGTTCGGGCTCTTCCATCCTGGACCGCATACTCGATCGTCCATGTTAGATCCATGGCACCCCTGATAAACCAGCCAATCATACCCACCGGAGTTGTTGGGTCTTCAAATAGGCCGGCAAGTTAAATGCCGAAGACAAAAAGAAGGGTTCGCAAAGAGAGAATGATGACGAGGAGCCCTGTCCATCGAACACATGGGGACAGAAGAAGTTTCCCCCTCAGATCAAAATGGTGAACATGATATACGCTACCCATATCCCCAAGAGGGAGCGCAAGCGCGCGCTCAGGGATGTCTATGTGATAGAGCCAGTCGCCCCAAAATTCAACCCATGGTTGTCCTGCCTGATCACCTTTGATCGCAGGGACCATACGACCAGTATCCGTCATGGAGGTTCAGCCGCACTGGTTCTCGATCCAATAATTGATGGATTCCACCTCACACGAGTCCTCATGGATGGTGGCGGCAGCCTCAACCTGCTCTATCAGGATACGGTGCACAAAATGGGCATCGATCGGTCAAGAATCAAGCCCATAAAAACTACCTTTAAAGGAGTAATATTAGGTGTAGAGGCCCGCTACACAGGCTCGATTACATTGGAAGTCGTCTTCGGATCTCCGGACAACTTCCGAAGCGAGGACTTGATCTTCGATATCGTCCCCTTCCGCAGTGGCTATCACGCACTGCTCGGACGAACCGCGTTTGCTCATCTTCGGCCTTACTATACCTGAGCCACCGACTCTCCTGATGTACATATTTTGACAATGTATATATTATAATCAATATAATAAAGCCGGCATCCCTGAGAAATCAGGGCCTTTGTCGTTTGCTACCTCTTAAGCACTGCGTTGGTTTTCCCTTGAAGAGGAAAGGGTGAGGCAACAAAGTAGCGTAAGTATTTCCCTCGATTTTTGAGAACCAAGGTATCAATCCAGTAGGAGATCATGCTCAAGTCCCACGCACCTACTCAAACAAATAAGAACCTCGCAACCAACGCGATAAAGGGGTTGTCAAGCCCTTCACGGTCACTTACAAGAGTGAGATCTGATAGATATGATAAGATAATATTTTTGGTATTTTTATGATAAAGAGAAATAAATATGCAAAGTAGGTGCATGGGACTTTAGCATGATCTCCTACTGGACTTGACAACCCCTTTATCGCAAAAATACCAAAAATATTATCTTATCATATCTATCAGATCCCACTCTCGTAAGTGACCAAGAAGGGCTTGACAACCCCTTTATCGTGTTGGTTGCGAGGTTCTTATTTGTTTGTGTAGGTGCATGGGACTTGAGCATGATCTCCTACTGGATTGATACCTTGGTTCTCAAAAACTGAGGGAAATACTTACACTACTTTGCTGCATCACCCTTTCCTCTTCAAGGGAGAACCAACGCAGTGCTCAAGAGGTAGCAACAACCCCGATGACAAGCCAAGCAATTGTTTCATTCTTTTGATGTTCTCAAACTTTTTCAATCTTCACGCAATATATGAGCGTGAGCCATGGATATAGCACTATGGTGGAATAGAATGGTGGTTGTGGAGAAGACAAAAAGGAGAAGATAGTCTCACATCAACTAGGCGTATCAACGGGCTATGGAGATGCCCATTAATAGATATCAATGTGAGTGAGTAGAGATTGACATGCAACGGATGCACTAGAGCTATAAGTATATGAAAGCTCAACAAAAGAAACTAAGTGGGTGTGCATCCAACTTGCTTGCTCATGAAGACCTAGGGCATTTTGAAGAAGCCCTTCATTGGAATATACAAGCCAAGTTCTATAATGAAAAATTCCCACTAGTATATGAAAGTGATATCATAGGAGACTCTCTATATGAAGAACATGGTGCTACTTTGAAGCACAAGTGTGGAAAAGGATAGTAGCATTGTCCCTTCTCTCTTTTTCTCTCATTTTTTATTTTTTTTATTTGGGCCTTCTTTCCTCTTTTTTTTGGCCTCTTTTTTTCGTCCAGAGTCTCATCCCGACTTTTGGGGGAATCATAATCTCCATCATCCTTTCCTCACTTGGGACAATGCTCTAATAATGATGGTCATCACACTTTATTTACTTACAACTCAAGAATTACAACTCAATACTTAGAACAAAATATGACTCTATGTGAATGCCTCCGGCGGTGTACTGGGATGTGCAATGATTCATGAGTGACATGCATGAAGAATTATGAATGGTAGCTTTGCCACAATTACGATGTCAATTACAAGATCATGCAAGCAATATGACAATGATGAAGTGTGTCATAATAACGGAACGGTGGAAAGTTGCATGGCAATATATCTCGGAATGGCTATGGAAATGCCATAATAGGTAGGTATGGTGGCTGTTTTGAGGAAGGTATATGGTGGGTTTATGGTACCGGCGAAAGTTGCGCGATAGTAGAGAGGCTAGCAATGGTGGAAGGGTGAGAGTGCGTATAATCCATGGACTCAACATAAGTCATAAAGAACTCACATGCTTATTGCAAAAATCTATTAGTTATCGAAACAAAGTACTACGCGCATGCTCCCAGGGGATAGATTGGTAGGAAAAGACCATTGCTCGTCCCCGACCGCCACTCATAAGGAAGACAATCAATAAGTAAATCATGCTCCGACTTCATCACATAACGGTTCACCATACGTGCATGCTACGGGAATCACAAACTTCAACATAAGTATTTCTCAAATTCAAAACTACTCAACTAGCATGACTCTAATATCACCATCTCCATATCTCAAAACAATTATCAAGTATCAAACTTCTCATAGTATTCAATGCACTTGTATGGAAGTTTTTATTATTGCCATGTTGTTCTAAAGGACTCTCAAAATAATATAAGTGAAGCATGAGAGAAGAATAGTTTCTATAAAACAAAACCACCACCGTGCTCTAAAAGATATAAGTGAAGCACTAGAGCAAAAACTATATAGATCAAAAGATATAAGTGAAGCACATAGAGTATTCTAATAAATTTCAGATCATGTGAGTCTCTCTCAAAAGGTGTGTATAGCAAGGATGATTGTGGTAAAATAAAAAGCAAAGACTCAAATCATACAAGACGCTCCAAGCAAAACACATATCATGTGGTGAATAAAAATATAGCTCCAAGTAAAGTTACCGATAGACGAAGACGAAAGAGGGGATGCCTTCCGGGGCATCCCCAATCTTAGTCTCTTGCCACTCTTTGTTCCATAATCCATCAAATCTTTACCCAAAACTTGAAAACTTCACAACACAAAACTCAAAATAGAAAATCTCGTGAGCTCCGTTAGCGAAAGAAAACAAAACACCACTTCAAGGTACTGTAATGAACTCATTCTTTATTTATATTGGTGTTAAACCTACTATATTCAAACTTCTCTATGGTTTATAAACTCTTTTACTAGCCATAGATTCATCAAAATAAGCAAACAACACAAGAAAAACATAAGCTGTCAAAAGCAGAACAGTCTGTAGTAATCTATAGCTAACGCAACTTCTGGAACCCCAAAAATTCTAAAATAAATTGCTGGACGTGAGGAATTTATCTATTAATCATCTACAAAAATAATTAACTAAATAGCACCTTCCAAATAAAAATGGCAGCGATTCTCGTGAGCGCTAAAGTTTCTGTTTTTTACAGCAAGATCAAAAAGACTTTCCCCAAGTCTTCCCAACGGTTCTACTTGGCACAAACACTAATTAAACACAAAAACACAACCAAAACAGAGACTAGATAAATTATTTATTACTAAACAGGAGCAAAAGCAAGGAATAAAAATAAAATTGGGTTGCCTCCCAACAAGCGCTATCGTTTAACGCCCTAGCTAGGCATAAAAGCGAAGATAGATCTAGGTATTGCCATCTTTGGTAGGTAATTCTTCAATGAGACACCTATAACTCTTAGGAGTTTCTTTCTTTTTATTAATTATCAAACTCCTAGGCACAAAATCTAGAAAATCATTTGTAGCAAATGGCTCCTTAATGATAGCAAAAAGATTGGGATGCACACTTATTGATTTTAAATCCGCAGTTTCCTTACTAGAGGACTCACCCTTATTTTTAGGAACATAAACAAGCTTGGCAATTTTAGTGGGAGGATTTGGAGTATTTTTAACGGAAGAAAAAGCGGACCCCAAGTTGGTGATAATTCCCTCAAGTTTGTCGATTCTAGTAGAATCTTGATCTATTCTTTCATTAACTATGGGTTCTTTTTCCTTAAAAAATTTCAGAGTAACTCCCACCTTAGATCCATATTGGATAATTTGGTTGTGGATCTTTTTATACAAATTCTCAATCAACTCTATAGTAGCAACTTTATTCTCAATAATTTCAAGCCTTTGCATCACATGTTCCAAAGTTAACATAGTTCCATTAACCAAAAGAGGTGGTGAGCCAAACAAATCTATCATAGCGTTATAAGAATCAAAAGTATGGCTACCCAAGAAATTCCCTCGGGTAATGGTATCAAGATCTGTACCAAGGTGTAGTGCCTACATAAAAATTGCAGAGAAGAACGGAAGTAGATTGCTTCCCGATAGATCTATTTTGAGCATTGCAAATTATATACCAAGCATCTTTTAAATTTTCTCCCTCCCTTTGTTTAAAATTAAGAAATTCATTCTCAGGAGACAACAAAGAAGATAGAGGACTAGCCATAATGACAAGGCAAGCAATCCAACACACAAGAAAGCAAGAAACGGGCAAAAGAGGCAAAGGGAAAGAGAAGGGGAACGGAGAGAGAGGGCGAATAAAACGGCAAGGGTGAAGTGGGGGAGAGGAAAACGAGAGGCAAATGGCAAATAATGTAATGCGAGGGACAAGAGTTTGTGATGGGTACTTGGTATGTCTTGACTTGGCAATGGCACCTGAAATGA
The DNA here is from genome assembly GCF_003073215.2 of Triticum urartu. Lineage (NCBI taxonomy): Eukaryota > Viridiplantae > Streptophyta > Magnoliopsida > Poales > Poaceae > Triticum > Triticum urartu. Next base: position 59,732,496 of record NC_053022.1, on the reverse strand, counting down.
CTCGTTTTTGTGAGTCAAATCTTGACTTGACTTGGCGCGAATCTCCCCGGCAACGGCGCCAGAAATCCTTCTTGCTACCTCTTGAGCACTGTGTTGGTTTTCCCTTGAAGAGGAAAGGGTGATGTAGCAAAGTAGCGTAAGTATTTCCCTCAGTTTTTGAGAACCAAGGTATCAATCCAGTAGGAGATCACGCTCAAGTCCCACGCACCTACACAAACAAATAAGAACCTCGCAACCAACGCGATAAAGGGGTTGTCAAGCCCTTCACGGTCACTTACGAGAGTGAGATCTGATAGATATGATAAGATAAGATTTTTGGTATTTTTATGATTAAGAGATATAAATATGCAAAGTAAAATAAACGGTAAAGGAAATAACTAAGTGTTGGAAGATTAATATGATGGAAGATAGACCCGGGGGCCATAGGTTTCACTAGTGGCTTCTCTCAAGAGCATAAGTATTACGGTGGGTAAATGAATTACTATCGAGCAATTGATAGAATTGAGCATAGTTATGAGAATATCTAGGTATGATCATGTATATAGGCATCACGTCCGCGACAAGTAGACCAAAACGATTCTGCATCTACTACTATTACTCCACACATCGACCGCTATCCAGCATGCATCTAGAGTATTGAGTTCATAAGAACAGAGTAATGCTTTAAGGAAGATGACATGATGTAGAGGGATAAACTCATGCAACATGATATAAACCCCATCTTTTTATCCTCGATGGCAACAATACAATACGTGCCTTGCTGCCCCTGCTGTCACTGGGAAAGGACACCGCAAGATTGAACCCAAAGCTAAGCACTTCTCCCATTGCAAGAAAGATCAATCTAGTAGGCCAAACCAAACTGATAATTCGAAGAGACTTGCAAAGATAAACCAATCATACATAAAAGAATTCAGAGGAGAATCAAATACTGTTCATAGATAAACTCGATCATAAACCCACAATTCATCGGATCTCGACAAACACACCGCAAAAGAAGATTACATCGAATAGATCTCCAAGAAGATCGAGGAGAACTTTGTATTGAGATCCAAAGAGAGAGAAGAAGCCATCTAGCTAATAACTATGGACCCGTAGGTCTGAAGTAAACTACTCACACATCACCAGAGAGGCCATGGAGTTGATGTAGAGGCCCTCCGTGATCAATGCCCCCTCCGGCGGAGCTCCGAAAAAGGCCCCAAGATGGGATCTCTCGGGTACAGAAGGTTGCGGCGGTGGAATTAGGTTTTCGTGGTGCTCCTGGATGTTTGGGGGTACGTGGATATATATAGGAGGAAGAAGTACGTCGGTGGAGAAACGGAGGGCCCATGAGGCAGGAGGGCGCGCCCAGGGGGGTAGGCGCGCCCCCCTGCCTCGTGGCTTCCTCCGTTGTTTCTTGACGCCCACTCCAAGTCTCCCGGATCATGTTTGTTGAGAAAATCATGTTCCCGAAGGTTTCATTCTGTTTGGACTCCGTTTGATATTCCTTTTCTTCGAAACCCTAAAATAGGCAAAAAACAGCAATTTGGGCTGGGCCTCCGGTTAGTAGGTTAGTCCCAAAAATGATATAAAAGTGTAAAATAAAGCCCATTGACATCCAAAATAGATAATATAATATCATGAGGCAATAAAAAAATATAGATACGTTGGAGACATATCATCATTTCACTTCTAAGAATAATGAATTCTTTATCACTACAGATGGTCATTTGGGGGCTTCCTGCTCATTGAGCATAGCTGTGAATATCCCTCTTGATCCGGCTAATACGCCACACTTATAAATCACTTGGGTGCTTCCTGCTCATTGAGCATAGCTGTGAATATCCCTCTTAATTTGGCTAAAACGCCACAAACAACTTGGGGGCTTCCTGCTCATTGAGCATAGCTGTGAATATCCCTCTTGGTTTGGCTTATACGCCATGTTTACAAAGCACTTGGGGGCTTCCTATTCAAACATAGGTGTATTCACCAAAGAGAACATATCGTTACTACCCTCGTGAGCTGGCTTGGAACACCAGGTGTGTTCACCAAAACCTTCCTGGCAATCCTGCTTTGTAGAATCTGCCACTCCGCCCGGGTAATCCCGGAATGACAAGTCGAACTCTTGACAGTCAATCTTACATAGACCCTGAACTTTTCAACATTAAATCATCGGTCATGTGAGGCCGGATTCACAAAGTGTAAAAGGTTAACTCAGTGACTTGGCATCCCTTGAAAGCCTTGGAGCTTTAGGCTTGGCGGCCTATGAAAGCCTCGTTTTCTCGATTTTTGATTCGTTATCTTTTTTTGAGCATTTTTTGGGATTTATATATTTACGCCATGGCTTGAGACAATTCAGGCCATGTCGCCTTCAATCTCTATGGCTCATATTTGAGTATATCTGTGGTTTCTGATAACCCGGCCTGGCTTTGGACTATAAGTCACCAGTATATGATGATATTAAATACTTGGAAGCATTGTGCTCTAAGTTTCGGGATATTACCCCTTGCTGCATATGGTGTTGTAAGTCGGCAGTATATGACAAACAGAGCATTATGTGCTCAATCTTTTGGGTTATCACCCTTACCGTGTTGGTATGATAAGCCGGCAGTGTGGTCAAATATCACAGGTATGACATTTTTGTTATATATGGTTATAGTTAAACCGGCCCTGGTTATAAACTGTTTTAGTCACTAGTGGTTTTATATGGGGTATTATGACCCGTCCTGCGGTAAACCGCGAGGGCACTTGTGATATGTTTGTGTGCAGGGTATTGCTAAATCTGATCTGCATAAATCGACGCTATCATAAGCATAAAGTGGTAGTTTTTCTATGGGCAGATCAACACTTTGTGCAAAACAAAACATGCACGATGGCACGGCAGATCAAAGTTTCACTAGCCTATTACATGACTCAGTGAGCCAAAAAGATCAAGTGTTTCTCGGAAGATCAAATATTTGAGCCACCCAACGGATCAATCTTCTTGGCCTTGGCAACTTGAAGCTTCTGGATCATCCTTCTTCGGTTCTTCGTCCTCCTCTGCTGTCTGGAAGTTCGGTGATGACCAATCAATGCCACGCAAGGCTTGGAATTCAGCTTCATCATCTATAAGGTTGGACGGATCAACTTCAGGGGCGAAAGTATGCTTACGGATTGGGGGAATCACATCCATCACTTTATAAGCCAGTGTGGGCATCTTCTGATTTTTGGTATCATAAGCCGGCTGATATTTTGATAGATTTGTTTCATCAGCAATCAGGGTCGCCAGAGGACGTATTTCCTTCACACAGGCAGCAAAGTCTTTTTGGTCAAAAGGAGTGCCATCTTCTTTCAAGCTTGGATATCCAGTAGCTACCTCGGCCGGGTCTAGCATTGGTAACCATGCCTTAGCCCGGCTCAAGGTCGTCATAGCACCAGCTCTTACAGATGACCGTTTTATCTCTTCAATCCTAGCAGGTAGAACAGACAATTTTTTCAAGACGTCACTCTGCAGAGCAGGTCCTTGGTTAGTTGGAGAAATTGTGGCCAGCGTGCGCTGAGTTCCAGTATATAGCTATTCAATAAGCGTATATGCGGCTTTGAGCTTCACAAGCACCTCTTGACCAAGATTGCTGCTCCTAGGACATGTGTAATAATTGCGAATTGATCAGAGACAGTTTGTAACACGCAAGATAAGACTCAAATTTGATCTTAGCAAAGTTACTCACCAAAGATAGCAGAAACCATCTGGGATATGCGGTGTTTTAAACCGGTAAGCTCAGTGGTCACCTCTTCAAGAGCAGCTTCCGTGTTTTCAGCCTGCTGCGTTAGAGCAGTTTTCTCTTCAACCCAGGCGGTTCTTTCAGCAGCAAAACTGGTCTTCAGTTTTTCTGCTTCAGCCAAACTAAATTTGAATTTTGAGTCGGCCTTGCGGGTCTCAGATTCTTGATGTGCCAATTGGATTTTCATATTAGCCAATTGCGATTGAAGTTGACCAGTGGTGTCCTGTATAGGCACAAATTTGAAATCATATTCCTAAGTCATCTTATATGAGTAAGTCCCAAGCATTTTACAAGCAACAACACTTGGCACTTGGGGGCTAATGCCTGCCAAAAAAAATCTTCATACAAACGGCTTATATGAATAAGTCCCAAGCACTTTGCAAGCAAGAATGCTTGGCACTTGGGGGCTAATGCATGTTGCACGTTTCATTACTACTTTATGATGACCCGGTTGCACTGCAAATGACCACAGCCGGCTCATGGGCGCTACACATGTAAGTTCTGATTTATAAACAATAATGAGCAAAGTACCGGTTCATTCATGCTGATCAAACCAGCCCTTGGGGGCTACGGATGCAATAAAGATCCGGTTTAACTCTGACGGTGAAAGTCGGCTTTTGAAGGATTCTACCAAAGATGCTTTTATACTCATAGGTATTCTAAGTCTACAGGATATTCAATTTTATCATACACCGTAGACTTGGGGGCTGACAGGATATGCATAATATATTAAGCCAGAATTCATACCTCATATTTCTGATGCATCTGCTTCACCATGTCAATTTCAAGATCGTGGCTGGTATGTACTTGGTTGAGATAACCAGAGAGTACTTCACTGATGTTTAATTGAGAATAACTGGCGATATCAAACCTCACTTTCTGCCTTTCAATGAACTCCTCTTTGGCGGAGTGCTTGGCTAAAACAGTGGGTTGTCCCGGTTCCTTGAAGCTGGTGCCAGTGATTACAACATCGTCGGTAGGTGTTTCTGCCGGTTTAATTGGGCTTGATGATTCAGTATTCAAAGGGTTGAGATTTGTATGGTCACGGGAGAGGTCATGAATTTCTGGTGGAACATCATGAACAGGCTCTTGGGATTGTGGCACAGAGGTGTTAGAGGCTGGAATTTGCTGTTCCAGTTCATGGACTTTGGGCTCTTCAGCCAGTTTGATCACCTTGGCCTTCTTGCTAGGCTTTGCTTGGCCACTGCATGGGTTATGATAGGTCAGTGCAAGAATAAGAGCATAAGGAGGTAGAGAATAAAAAGTAATGGTTGTTACCCAGGGGCAGTTTTGAAAGCCGGCAGCTGGGTCTGTGATGAGTATCCAGAAGAAGAGCGAGAAGCCTCCTGATAGTTTGAATCGGAAGGATTAAGTGGCTAACGAATGAGACCCGCCAGTGGATAAAAAGAGTTTAGATTTGGAAGGACCTCGTTTTGGCGTTTTCGCGGAGCGGGAGTATTCGGTAAGCCAGAGGATAGCTCTTCACCTCCGCTGGTCCGAGTTTGTCACTGGTTCTCGTGCTGTTGTTGCTTCAAAATAAAGTGAGGATCCAAATGAGCTAAGGGCTGTGAAAAGCTTACTTTCCGGGTTACACGTCGAATTTTCTGTCTTGGCAAAGGCACTGAGTCGGAGGAAATAATAGTTACCTCTTCTTCGACTGCTTAACTGGCCCCCGTGTCATCCTGATGATAATCAGTGTCAATAAGATAGTTGAAAAAGGAGCCAAGGGAATCAAGGGCTACATCCGACTCAGAACTGTCGTCCACTTCAAACATCTCGGAAGCAATTAATTTCTTCTTATTCTTCTTGGCGGCTTTCTTGACGGCTTCCGTTTTGGCCCTGGCTTTCTTCGCAGCTTCATGGTCATACTCCTTGTTCCAAAAATCGGATTCAGCCTGTGAAAATCATCAAAAGTTGAGTTATTAGAACATTTGAATGATAAGGTGAAGTAAGTGATTTAGAGACTCACATCTGGTGGCGGGTTAAGTTTGCAAAAAGGATTCAGCCCCACTTTGCTACAGCTTTCGAGGCTCTCGTTCAGAAGGGTCTTTGTCATTTCATTGAGGCACACGGAGCTGTGGCACGTGGATCTTTTGCATCGCCCGTGTAAGTGCACATTAAGCCAGATCGACGGCTCAAGGGTATGATTCGCCAAGAAACCCAACACCAAACCAAGTCAATACTGATTAACCCATTTCCCAGCAGGGCCTTGACCTTTTTAATAGTGGGAGCAAGCTTTGCACGTTCAGCAGTGGTAAGCTTTTCGGGAATATGATTCTTTGGCTCGAGCCGTTGGACACGATAACCCGACAGTGGATTTTCATCAGCCGGAGAAGTATCTTTACAATAGAACCATGTTTGGTTCCAATCTTTGGGGTGACTCGGCAGGCGAGCATAGGGGAAGACAGCATCTCTTCTTCATTGAATTGAGACCCCGCCAAGTTCTAAGCTGGGTCCGTTAGTAAACTCGTTTTGCCGGTTCAGATAAAAATATTCCCTGAAGAGTTCAACATTGGGTTCTTCTTGAAGGTACACTTCACAGAAAACTTGAAAATTGCAGATGTTTGACACGGAATTGGGTCTGATGTCTTGAGGATGGAGTTGAAAGAAGTGCAGAATGTCTCAGAAAAATTTGGAACCGAGCGGTGAGAAGCCCCGATTCATTTGATCAGTAAAAACAATGACCTCGCCATCCTTTGGCTGAGGTCTTTCTTCGTTTGGTTTGGGGGCTCGCCAATGCATGACACTTTTTGCTGGTAAATAGCCGATTTTGACAAAATCTTTGAGTGTGTCTTCGGTGATAATGGAGGGAACCCAATTACATGAAGTGACTGTCTTCGGCATTGTGAAGGAGCAAGCCTAATTTTTTTGCCGGTTTAAAGTGATTCGTTAAACCCGGAGGTAAACATTGTAGTATATATTCAGATTGGCGGCTTAAATGGGGCCTAATGACATATGGCTAGTTATAACCAGTGATGTAAGCCGCCATGACCATAATGGTATTTAAGATCTATCAAGAGTGAAATCTGCTAAGTGTTGGACAAACAGGTTTTTACATACTGGAGTAGCTAATTTGGATCTAACGCTGTGTGAAAAAAGAAAGTAAATCGAGGCCTAAATATCGCAGCAGCTGAGGAACTAGCATATTGGCAAGATTTCTGCATCTAGGAAGTGTATTCGGTGGTTAAGGGAAGGTACAGAAACAGTTTCCACATATTTCAAAGGTTGTTTTTGGATTGAAGAAAGGATCAAACCGAGGTATGATGAAGAACGACGACGAACTTTGAAGAACTTCATAAAACCGTAATGGAGATCTACAGCAGAGAAAGGAGAGGTACTTACTGGACCCACTGAGCAATGGAGAGGTGCCACGGTTTCTCTGGTCTCGTTTAAGTCGATGTAGCGGCCAGGGTCAAGGAAGCTGAGAAGCTTGGTGGCGGTAGTGCTCAGGCGTGCAGATGTGTCACGAAGAGAGAGGTTGAACATGAGAAGGAAAGGGGGAAAATGAAAAGGCTGCCTGACCCTATTTATAAGGAAAGGAGTAACAAGCGGGCGTGAAAATCGAGGAGGCCAAAGAATGATTATCTAGCCGCTCGGAAGCCTCGATCTTCGGGATGGTTAATTAAAGATAAGGATCTGTTAAGATATGCTGGGTATTGTGCAAAATTAATGACAGATGATGTCATGGCGGGACTCCATAATTCCAGGAGATGACGTCATGGCGGGTTACAATATCTTGCAACAACAGATGAAGAAGGGTTTTTTCTAAGTGTTGAAGATTGACATGAACAAATTTTTTTGAGGAAGCAGATTGACATGAACAAATTCAAATCAACCTGGGGCCTAATGTTGGGGATATAACTATTAGGTATGACCCGCCTAGGAGGGGTCGGGTTATACCAATGGCGGTTCATCAATACAAAGCCCATGAAGTTGTTGAAGATGGCGGTTCATGAAGCAGACTTATTAAAGGGCCCAAAGCCCAAAGGCGGCTTAAGGCCCATAGGTGTAAACCGTCATATATGTATGACTTGTATTGTAAGGCAAGTGTAATTAGTCACCGGGCCGGACACGTTGTTTATGAGCCGGCCGGGACTCTGTAAGCAGCTGGGCGTCAACCTATGTGTATAAAGGGACAACCCGGCGGCGGCTTAGGGCAAGAGACAACACATCAATAACTAGGTCAAGCGTATCCGCTCCCTGGTAATCGAGAGATAAGCATTCCCACTTCAAACTGGATTAGGCTTTACCTTCACCGCAAGGGGCCAAACCAGTATAAACTCCTTGTATCCTTTGTCCCGTTTAACCCCTTTAAGCTAAGCCTGTTGCGATGGCTCCACGACAAAGTCCTTTTGCTAGGACATCTGCCGTTACAAACCCACGGTAGTTGTACTAAGCAAAATAAGACGCATAAAAGATAAACATCACATGCAATCAAAATATGTGACATGATATGGCCATCATCATCTTGTGATTTTGATCTCCATCTCCAAAGCATCGTCATGATCTCCATCGTCACTGGCTTGACACCTTGATCTCCATCGAAGCGTTGTGGTCGTCTAGCCAACTATTGCTTCTACAACTATCGCTAACGCATAGTGATAAAGTAAAGCAATTACATGGCATTTGCATTTCATACAATAATAAAGAGACAACCCTAAGGCTCTTGCTGGTTGCCAGTAACTTCTACAAAACATGATCATCTCATACAATAATTTATATCACATCATGTCTTGACCATATCACATCACAACATGCCCTGCAAAAACAAGTTAGATGTTCTCTACTTTGTTGTTGCAAGTTTTACGTGGCTGCTACGGGCTTCTAGTAAGAACCGTTCTTACCTACGCATCAAAACCACAACGGTGATTTATCAAGTTTGCTGTTTAACCTTCAACAAGGACCGGGTGCATTCAAATTTGATTCAAGTAAAGTTGGAGACACAGACTCCTACCAGCCACCTTTATGCAAAACTAGTTGCATGTCTGTCGGTGGAACCGGTCTCATGAACGTGGTCATGTAAGGTTGGTCTCGACCGCTTCATCCAACAATACTGCCGAATTAAAATAAGACATTGGTGTTAAGCAGTATGACGATCACCGCCTACAACTCTTTGTGTTCTACTCGTGCATATCATCTACGCATAGACCTGGCTCTGATACCACTGTTGGGAAACGTAGTATGCAATTTCAAAAAAATCCTACACTCACGCAAGATCTATCTAGGAGATGCATAACAATCAGAGGGGCAAAGTGTGTCTACGAACCCACGTAGACCGAAAGCAGAAATGTTTGACAACACGGTTGATGTAGTTGAACTTCTTCTAGCTCCGACCGATCAAGCATCTAACGTACGACACCTCCGAGTTCTGCACACGTTCAGCGTGATGACGTCCCTCGCCTTCTTGATCCAGCAAGGTGTCGAGGAAGTATATGAGTTCCGTCAGCACGACGGCATGGTGACAGTGATGGTGAAGTGATTCTCCCAGGACTTCGCCTAAGCACTGCAAAACTATGACCGGGGTGTAAACTATGGAGGGGGGCGCAACATGCTACCTCTTGAGCACTGAGTTGGTTTTATCTTGAAGAGGAAAGGGTGATGCAGCAAAGTAGAGTAAGTATTTCCCTCAGTTTTTGAGAACCAAGGTATCAATCCAGTAGGAGGCCACACACAAGTCCCTCGTACCTACACAAACAAATAAGAACCTCGCAACCAACGCGATAAAGGGGTTGTCAATCCCTTCACAGTCACTTACGAGAGTGAGATCTGATAGAGATGATAAGATAATTTTTTTGGTATTTTTATGATAAAGAGTAAAAGTAAAGATTGCAAAATAAAAGGTAATGGAAATAGCTTGTTGACGGAAGATTAATATGATGGAGAATAGACCCGGTGGCCATAGGTTTCACTAGTGGCTTCTCTCAAGATAGCATAAGTATTATGGTGGGTGAACAAATTACTGTCGAGTAATTGATAGAAAAGCAAATAATTATGAGAATATCTAGGCATGATCATGTATATAGGCATCATGTCCGCGACAAGTAGACCGACTCCTGCCTGCATCTACTACTAGTACTCCACACATCGACCGCTATCCAGCATGCATCTAGAGTGTTAAGTTCATAAGAACAGAGTAACGCATTAGGTAGACATGATGTAGAGGGATAAACTCAAGCAATATGATATAAACCCCATCTTTTTATCCTCGATGGCAACAATACAATATGTGTCATTTCCCATTCTGTCACTGGGATCGAGCACCGCAAGATTGAACCCAAAGCTAAGCACTTCTCCCATTGCAAGAAAGATCAATCTAGTAGGCCAAACCAAACTGATAATTCGAAGAGACTTGAAAAACATGAGGAATTTATCTATTAATCTTCTTCAAAAATAGTTAACTAAATAGCACTCTCCAGTAAAAAAATGGCAGCAAATCTCGTGAGTGCTAAAGTTTCTGTTTTTTACAGCAAGGTCGCAAAGACTTTCCCCAAGTCTTCCCAAAGGTTCTACTTGGTACAAACACTAATTAAAAGCATAAAACCACATCTAAACAGAGGCTAGATGTATTATTTATTACTAAGAAGAACCAAAAAGTAAGGAACAAAAATAAAATTGTGTTGCCTCCCAACAAGCGCTATCGTTTAACGCCCCTAGCTAGGCATAAAAGGAAGGATAGATCTAGGTATTGTCATCTTTGGTATGCAATCCATAAGTGGCTCTCATAATAGATTCATAAGGTAATTTAATTTTCTTTCTTGGAAAGTGTTCCATGCCCTTCCTTAACGGAAATTGGAATCTAATATTCCCTTCTTTCATATCAATAATTGCACCAATTGTTCTAAGGAAAGGTCTACCAAGAATAATAGGACATGAAGGATTGCAATCAATATCAAGAACAATGAAATCTACGGGCACATAATTCCTATTTGCAACAATAAGAACATCATTAATTCTTCCCATAGGTTTCTTAATGGTGGAATCCGTAAGATGCAAGTTTAAAGAACAATCATCAAATTCACGGAAACTTAGCAAATCACACAAAGTTTTAGGAATCGTGGAAACACTAGCACCCAAATCACATAAAGCAAAGCATTCATGATCTTTAATTTTAATAGTAGGTTCCCACTCATCATAAAGTTTTCTTGGGATAGAAACTTCCAATTCAAGCTTTTCTTCATAAGATTGCATTAAAGCATCAATGATATGTTTAGTAAAAGCTTTATTTTGACTATAAGCATGCGGAGAATTTAGCACGGATTGCAACAAGGAAATATAATCTATTAAAGAACAATTATCATAATTAAATTCCTTGAAATCCAGGATAGTGGGTTCATTGCTATTTAAAGTTTTGACCTCTCCAATCCCACTTTTATCAATTTTTGCATCAAGATCTAAAAACCCCGAATCATTGGGACGCCTTCTAACTAAAGTTGACTCATCTCCAGTCCCATCATTATCAAGATTCATATTGCAAAACAAATATTTAATTGGGGACACATCAATAACTTTTAGATCTTCATCATTATTATCATCAAATTCTTCCGGTTTGGTGGCCATCTTATTAACTAAGGTGGCCTGCTTATCCGAAATTTGGGCTATTACGTTTTCAAGGTGGGAAAACTAAGATTTCAGACCATAAAATTCTTTAGACATATCATCGAGTTCTTTATTCATGTACCCCATAAAACTTTTTTGTTCTTTAAGCTCGTTTCTGAAGAAATTATTATGCTCAAACTGTAAGGACATAAAACTTATAACGTTGTTTTCAATTTCTTCTAACCTTTTAAGGTGAGGATCAAAACCTTTAGGTAAAGCCATCGAGGCAAACAAGCAATCTAATACACAAGCAAACAAGAAACAAGCAAAAAGAGGCGAACTGGAAGAGAGAAGGGAAACGGAAAAAGAGGGCAAATAAAATGGCAAGGGTGAAGTGGGGGAGAGGAAACCGAGAGGCAAATGGCAAATAATATAATGCAAGGGATAAGAGTTTATGATGGGTACTTGGTATGTCTTGACTTGTGCGTAGATTCCCCAGCAACGGCGCCAGAAATCCTTCTTGCTACCTCTTGAGCACTGCGTTGGTTTTCCCTTGAAGAGGAAAGGGTGATGCAGCAAAGTAGCATAAGTATTTCCCTCAGTTTTTGAGAACCAAGGTATCAATCCAGTAGGAGGCCACACGCAAGTCCCTCGTACCTACACAAACAAATAAGAACCTCGCAACCAACGCGATAAAGGGGTTGTCAATCCCTTCACGGTCACATACGACAGTGAGATCTGATAGAGATGATAAGATAATATTTTTGGTATTTTTATGATAAAGAGTAAAATTAAAGATTGCAAAATAAAAGGTAATGGAAATAGCTTGTTGACGGAAGATTACTATGATGGAGAATAGACCCGGGGCCATAGGTTTCACTAGTGGCTTCTCTCAAGATAACATAAGTATTACGGTGGGTGAACAAATTATTGTCAAGCAATTGATAGAAAAGCGAATAATTATGAGAATATCTTGGCATGACCATGTATATAGGCATCACGTCTGCGACAAGTAGATCGACTCCTGCCTACATCTACTACTATTACTACACACATCGACCGCTATCCAGCATGCATCTAGAGTATTAAGTTCATAAGAACAGAGTAACGCATTAGGTAAGATGACATGATGTTGAGGGATAAACTCAAGCAATATGATATAAACCCCATCTTTTTATCCTCAATGGCAACAATACAATATGTGTCATTTCCCTTTCTGTCACTGGGATCAAGCACAGCAATATTGAACCCAAAGCTAAGCACTTCTCCCATTGCAAGAAAGATCAATCTAGTAGGCCAAACCAAACTGATAATTCAAAGAGACTTGCAAAGATAACCAATCATGCATAAAAGATTTCAGAGAAGAATCAAATATTGTTCATAGATAGACTTGATCATAAACCCACAATTCATCCGATCTCGACAAACACACCGCAAAAAGAGTTACATCGAATAGATCTCCAAGAAGATCGAGGAGAACTTTGTATTGAGATTCAAAGAGAGAGAAGAAGCCATCTAGCTAATAACTATGGACCCGAAGGTCTGAAGTAAACTATTCACACACCATCGGAGGGGCCATGGAGTTGATGTAGAGGCCCTCCGTGATCGATGCCCCCTCCAGCAGAGCTCCGGAAAAGGCCCCAAGATGGGATCTCTTGGGTACATAAGGTTGCGGCGGTGGAAATAGGGTTTCGTGGTGCTCCTGGATGTTTTCAGGGTATATGAGTATATATAGGAGGAAGAAGTAGGTCGGTTGAGCCACGAGGGGTCCACGAGGGGTGAGGGTGCACCCCCCTGCCTCGTGGACTCCTCGTCCGTTTCTTGACGTCCACTCCAAGTCCTCTGGATCACGTTTGTTCCAAAAACCACGTTCCCAAAGGTTTTATTCCGTTTGGATTTTGTTTGATATTCCTTTTCTGCGAAACACTGAAATTGGCAAAAAAACAGCAATTTGCACTGGGCATTGGGTTAATAGGTTAGTTCCAAAAATAGTATAAAAGTGTAAAATAAAGCCCATTAACATCCAAAACAGGTAATATAATAGCATGGAACAATCAAAAATTATAGATACGTTGGAGACGTATCACAACACATGGCTAACAATTGTTGGTGTGTGTTCTAGGCGCCCCCTCCCGCGTATATATATGTGGGAGGGGGAGGGGAGCAGCCATGGGGCGCCCCAAGTAGGAGGAATCCTACTTGGGGGCCTCCTCCAATTCGGCCTCCCCCCTTCCTTTTTTAGCCGGAGAGAAAAGGGAAGGGGGAAGGAGAGAAGGAAGGGGGGCCTAACCCCTTCTCCTCCTTCTCCAATTTGGCCACATGCCTAAGGGGGGCGTGCCACCCCTTGTGGGATGGTCTTCTCCCCTCTTATGGCCCATATCTTCCCCTCGGGGGTTCCGGTAACCCCCCAGTACTCCGATAAATACCTGATACGATCCGGAACACTTTTGGTGTCCGAATACTATCATCCTTTATATCAATCTTTACCTCTCAGCCAATTAGAGACTCCTCGTCATGTCCGTGATCTCATCCGGGACTCCGAACAACATTTGGTCACCAAATCACATAACTCATATAATACTAAATCGTCATCGAATGTTAAGCGTGCGGACCCTACGGGTTCGAGAACTATGTAGACATGACCGAGACACCTCTCCGGTCAATAACCAATAGCGGAACCTGGATGCTCATATTGGCTCCTACATATTCTACGAAGATCTTTATCGGTCGAACCGTTATGACAACATATGTTATTCCCTTTGTCATTGGTATGTTACTTGCCCGAGAGTCGATCGTCGGTATCCACATACCTAGTTCAATCTCATTACCGGCGAGTCTCTTTACTCGTTCTGTAATACATCAACTTACAACTAACTCATTAGTCACTTTGCTTGCAAGGCTTCTTATGATGTGCTTTACCGAGAGGGCCCAGAGATACCTCTACGATACTCGGAGTGACAAATCCTAATCTCGATCTATGCTAACCCAACAAACACCTTTGAAGATACCTGTAGAGAATCTTTATAATTACCCAATTATGTTGTGACATTTGATAGCACATAAGGTATTCCTACGGTATCCGGGAGTTGCATAATCTCATAGTCGAAGGAATATGTAATTGACATGAAGAAAGCAATAGCAATAAAATTGAACGATCAATATGCTAAGCTAATGGATGGGTCTTTTCCATCACATCATTCTCCTAATGATGTGATCTCGTTCATCAAATGACAACACATGTCTATGGTTAGGAAACTTAACCATCTTTGATTAACTAGCTAGCCTAGTAGAGGCTTACTAGGGACACGGTGTTTTGTCTATGTATCCACACATGTATCAAGTTTCTGGTTAATACAATTCTAGCATGAATAATAAACATTTATCATGATATAAGGAAATATAAAATAACAACTTTATTATTGCCTCTAGGGCATATTTCCTTCAATAAAACCATATCATTAAGATATATGAGTACTCATTATCCCATATGCTTTAACTCCTATACTTAGGTATGGTAATATGTGTCACGTCGGCCACCTTATGCATATTCATCTCAACATATTAGTAACCTCAAGTCTGATCTAATATACACGCGCGCTCATACATTACCACAAAGAGCACAACACCATAACAATCATACAATTTGGGGGAGCAGTAGATAACTACAACTAATCCAAAACACCATATCATCAATACCACATGACAAAATAAATTTACTCAGACATAACAACACACAGTAGATAATTGGACAATAGTTCATTGTATCAAACATCATGTTTAAGTAGGGGATTGGTTAGGTTTGTGGATTAGTTTACTAGTGTATAGATGGAGGGATAAGACCAAGGAGATGGTGTCGCAGTTGATGAAGATCATGATGGCAATGACAATTTCCCCGGTGGCGCTCGGGCATCGCCGGAAGAGAGTAGGAGAGAGCCCCTCCTCCTTCTTCTTCCTTGACATCCCCTTAGTGGGGAAGGGTTTCTCCTCTTATTTTTGGGTGGCCATGGGTGTGGAGAGCAGAGTCATGTTCGAGATTGGATTTAACCTTTTGGGGAGCTGTTTTTTATGTCATTTTCTGAGTCTCGTCGCCATTTTATTACTCCTGCTATCTATAACTCCGAAAACACTGAGTCGTCATAGGACAAAATTTGGGGACAAGTTCATGGTTAAAGGACTCACCCAAGAAGCTCCAAACTACCCAAGTGGTAGGCGACATGTGCAGGGCAGGGGCTGCGTGGAAGCGTACTAGCTCCCCTCAGGTGAGTTTCTAGCCAATATGGGGACCTTTGGTACATATATGATCGTCATATTTTTATTATATGTTTTGTCTACGAATATACCATTTTTCTATGCAAGGCAAAAACACTAAAAAAACAACATGTACTTGCCACCGAATTAATAAGTTAGTTCAATAAAAAATAATATAGATGTAACATAAACATAACAAAAATTATAGATACGTTAAAAACGTATCAAATCCCACACTCTGGGATAGAAATGAAAGTGGATAGAAATGATCAAACGAGTGGGAAAGAAACAACCCTTAGAAGTTGGCACGATGATTGAGCGACAATTTATTCTTTGACACCAAGATAAAACCCACAATTTTTATATTGGTGCAAATAGTTATTTTTCTTTAACGTGGCAAAGAGGAGGGAAAAAATTATATCTCAACTGTACATGCGTGATCCGACTAATAGCGAAAGAAGTTTTCATTTGCACCCAAAACCGAGTTTTCATGTGATATGTTGCCGCATATTTTGATTATGAATATGAATGCATTACAGACTATATGTAACAATGGGCTGAAACTTGATGCAATGTAATGGCAAGATGAATGCGAACATGTGTTTGTATCAGACATGTGTTGATATGTGTGCATTTGCTATGAACACATATTTAAAAATATTTATCATGTATTTAAAAAAATATTCATCATGTATCTTCATTTTCTCCATCACAAACTAAAATTTATTTATATAATTTCTGAAAAACAATTTATTCATATAACAAAAGATTATACCAACTTATTAAACAATTTATTTCAAGATTCACATTTTTTTCATTTTTGAATTTTTTGAAGTCTCAAATATTTCAAAATAGAACAAAACAAAGATTAAAAATGAAAACAAAAAAATTAAAAATGCAATTTAAAATACAGGCCGCTGGATATGTGCCGGGCCAAATAGGCGCAGTTGTCGTCTCCTAGCATGCAGAGCTCAGTATAGTGAGTTTGTACTGGGCCGGCCCAAGCAGGGATTCAGCGTGTGAAACATTTTTTTATCACTTATAGGTGGCATTGGTGGGTAACATTTTGCAACTTTAGGGACAGTTTCGATGACGTACCGCCAGAAGCAATAACCCCTTTATTGATAGGGATAGATTTGCTGTTAGGGTTTAATTTTGACACAAAATTTGGCATTAGCTAGAGCGGCTCGAACGCACTACACTTGACAAAGAATAAATATTGTTGCCTTTTTTTCCTGAGATTTATGGGCAGAGGTAGACATGTTTTGTTGGTCACCCCTCATGACCCAAATCTTGTACCTATGAACAAGTGCCACACTGCATGTTCGTAACTTATCATCGCATTTGAGTTTTCTCTTTTTGCATGCATTCATTTATTTAAAACGTTTTATCTTTTGAACCGTGTGTCCAATTACTGAATCTTTTTCATTGTTGGGTTTCTCTCATCGAGCTCTTCGAAACTACGTTCCACGCTAACAGGTTTCGATGAATTATTTTTTTCATAAAAAACAAAAACAAAAAATAATAAAAATAAAACCAACAGAAAAACAATACCAAAAACATCCGCAAGAAAAACTGGAAGCCCGAAAACACAGTTGCGGTTTTCAATTCTTTTGGAAAGCAAAAAAAAAGGAAAGCACAAGTTGTATTTTTCACCATTTTTCAAGGGAAGCACAGATTGTGCTTCTCATAGAAGCACATGTTGAGAATATTGCTAGTTGTGCACGGGAACTATGGTGCCTGCTTCAAAATAACAGTTTTTGCAGCGCAAAAAAATTCAAAACTTTTTGTAAACAGACACACACATATATACTACATATGTGCAAAAAATCATTACATTTTACTTTCATACATGGCATACAAAAGAAAAAGATAAATATGTATTTTCCAATGGACCGGAATTTTTTGTTTCTGGGTGAGAATTTTGTTTTTTTACAGCATACACATTATATTTTTACAAAACATAATTTCATGGATCCGTAGTGAATACATACAAGTTTCCACATATTTTTTTCTGATTGTTTTTAAACTTTAAATACGTTTTAAAAAAAATGACACCATGGTGCCCGAGCGTACAAACTTCGTACTCCAGATATTGTGTGTTTCCATTTCGAGAAGCGAGAAGCACAGTGCGCCTCTTGTGGAAGCACAGACTATGCTTTTGACGGAAGCAAAGACTGTGCTTTTTAATGGAATCCAAAAAATTGTACGTGGCATTTTTGTTAAATATGCTTACAATGTAAAAAAATCGCGTAATTAAAAATATATTTCATACCATTTAAGAAATGTTCGTTAGATTTTAATTCTTTTATATGTTTCTAAAAATATGTCCATTGCATTTTAAAATACGTTTAGAAAATATCTAAAAATATGTCTATATTTTTAAACATGTTACTAATTTTTTTCAATATGAATTGTACATTTTTATATACAGTTAGACATTTTTATTAACACATATTATTATACATTTTTAATACATGCATAACATTTTTTAGTGGCATGAATCATTTTTCCAAACATCACGACTTTTTTTTTACATTGTATCAACATTTATTAAATATGTGACGAACATATTTTTACATGCGTGAATATTTTGTTAATATGCCACATGCATTTTTTGAAAGGTACAACACATTGCATGAATTACGTGAACATTATTTTACATTGTAAAAATATTATCACATACGATACATTTTATCAACAAAAGAGGGTCACACGGTACACCCAAAAAACATTGATACAACCATATGTTAGGCCCTGCAAAACCGCTACAGAAAAAAGTAGATCAAAAAGTGCCTCTTTCATTGCACCACTATGATAAATGTAGAAATATAAAAAAACATAGGATTGTGGGAATATTGTGGTGTGTTTTTTTGTAGGGGGAAACATGAGTTTTATTCTGGAACTATGGTGTTACAATGAAGAGGCTAGAGCTCCCCAATACATAGGGTCCTTGGTGTAGGCACACAGCCGCGACACACCTCATATGACTAGAATTAGTCAATTGATCTGCCACACCATTTTATTTGCGACAAAGTTACTGAGAAATAAGCTCTCTGTCGATCAACAATGCCTTGATCTCCGCGGCAAGGTGTCGGTGTTGTTGAATGTCGTAGAAAACACATTTGTGCACCTTAAGAAAAGACACATTTGTGCTTTCTGAAAAAGGAAAAACACAATTATGCTCCTCCGAGAAGCACTGCTTTCTGAAAAAAAAGGACTAGCACAACATGTGCTTTTACGAAAAGCCCAACTGTGCTTCCCAAATATATAAAAGTATATATGTGCTTTCACAAAAAGCACAACTATGCTTACCGAAAAGGAAAAAGGCACAGTTTGTGCCTCCACGGGAAGCAGAGTTGTGATTCCCCAAAAAGTGAAACAAGCACAACTGTGCTTCGCTTTTTTCGTTTTTCAGTATTTTTCCTGATTTCGGTTTTTTTATTTGCTTTATGTTTTTTTGGTTTCTGCTTTTTTATTCTTCATTTTTTCCTGGTTTTCGTGAAAAAGTTTGTCGAAATCTATTAATGTGAGATCTAGTTTTGAAGATCTTGGCACGAGAAATCCAAGAAATGGTTCATAATTTTAACGCACGGTTAAAGTGATAACATGTTTTAACAAGATGTACGAAAAAGGAAAAACATTCAAGTTGCGACAAGTGACAGACATGCAGTGTATCACTTGTCACCACCAAAGAAGGTGAGAGGGTCCTTTGCAAAGGTGTACCCCTTAATTAGTGATTCTGTTCGTATTCCAGCCATGCCCTCCTGTCTGTCGCGGGTGCTTGTCATTTTCCATATGTTAGGGCCTGCGAAACCGCTACACCCAAAAAATGCCTCTTTCATTGCATCACTATGATAATGTAGAAGTATAACAAAAATCATAGGATTGTGGGAATATTGTGGTGTGTTTTTTTGTAGGGGGAAACATGAGTTTTATTCTGGAACTATGGTGTTACAATGAAGAGGCTAGAGCTCCCCAATACATAGGGTCCTTGGTGTAGGTAGACAGCCGTGGCACACGTTGTACGACTACAATTTGTCAATCGATCTGCCACACCATTTTGTTCGCAATGAAGTTTCTGAGAAATAAGCTCTCCCCCACCCCCTCTCTCTCTCTCTCTCTCTCTATTTTCATTCCTTTTTTCTGTGAGTTTCAGTGTTTAGTTCACTGGTTTTCATTGGTCTTCTCTTTTCATTATTTATTTTGGACAACACATCTCAAATTATTGCAATACATATTGTTCATTTTTCGTATACTGTTGAAATATTTGTTCCATACACTTTAGACAATTGTTTAAATACATATTTTTGAAATTTTTAATACATGTTAAACTTTTTTAAAACACGCATACCTATTTTTACTGACGGGGATCATTTTAGGAACAATGCAACATTTTTTTACATTGTATTAACATTTTTCTAAAATGCGACCATCATGTTTTCCAAATGCATGGACATTTATTTAAAGTGCCAGACACAATTTTTCTCATATCATATGACACAATTTTTTAATTACCTGAATATTAGTATACATTCTATAATTTATTTTTGAAATATCGAGAATATGTTTCCAGAAATGCTTTAATTTTTTTTAAAAAATTGAACTCCATCTGCATTGTGTAAAGTGAGGCCAACTTTTCTTTAGCACTGCATAAACATTTTGTCAACACCGTGTAAATATTTTTATACATTGGATAAACATTTTAAATATAAATATTTCTATTTCAGAAGATTTTGAAATATTCCCCCGCAAAAAAACAATATTTTGGAATATTGATAAAATGAAAAATGAGATAAAGTTAACAAACTGCCATCTTTTTTTAGCGAAAGGAAGCGAGCGAAACAATGTCATACACATCTATGTTTCTTGGCCCGGGCCATTTATTATAGTGTTGTAGGCGAGGTCGACTTAGTGCTTGCAATAAGCGAGGCAAATTCGGGTGTATCCTATTTCACGCGCAGGTCGCCGTGAGCAACCCAGCGCGCACACCTCCATCGCGCTCGATTAGTGTTTGGTCCGGCCCATTTTAGGTGTATACCTCAGTGGTTTAAAGAAGGTATTCAAATTGGTTTTTTCGTTTTATTTGTTCTATTGTATTTTTATTTTACTTTTTTTGTTGTTTTCGTTATATTTTTCTGCTTCTTATTTCTTTTTGACGGAAATTTCTTTTTCTTATTCACAAGCATCATCCAGATTTGAGAATATTTTCTTGAAACCATGAACATTTTTCAAATTCATTAATTTTTGTTTTAAGTCATGAACATTTTATTAAAACTAGCAAGATGCCCGTGTGTTGCACGAAACATCAAGATACATTTGTATGAGTAGTTTATCTTGTGAGAGAAAATTATAAACGAGAAAAAGTCTTATTTGCAAATGTGGATAGGGTGTGGGTATCTTTTTGCAAAATTGTCATAGTTTCTTTCCTATCCGTCAGATATAAATCAGACGGCCTATATTGCAGGATGGCAGGCACACCATCATCACCAACTCTGTTTTTTATAAGAATAGAGATTCCTGATTTTTTAAATTAAGAACATTTTTTTAAATTGAACATTTTTACAAATTCGTGAACATTTTATCAAATTCATGAACTTTTTTACTGTCGGGAACTTGTTTTAAAATTGCAAACGTTTTTTAACTCATGAACATTTTTAGAATAGGCGATTTTTTTAAATAATGAATACTTTTTTAATGAAAATATATTTTTGAAATGCATGAATATTTTTCGAAATCATGATTTGTTTTCAATCAGTTAACATTTTTGTGGTCTATGACGTTTTTTTAGAAATTTGGGAACAATTTTGGAAATTCGTGAACATTTTTTTGAACATTTACAAATATCATTCACATTATTTGAATTCCCATTTTATATTCAAATTTGAACATTTTTTAATGCATGAACAGTTCAGAATCATGAATATTTTTGAATATGCGAATATTTTTTAAAATCATGGCATTTTTTATATCCACGCATATATTTTGATTTCTTGAACTACAAAAAATCATTTTATTCAACAACATGGAAATGTACGAAGCAAAGAAATAGAAACGAGCGAACGAACCAAGAGAAACAATGAACCAGGTGGAGTTAGGCCAGCCCATCTACGTCGCCAGACTCCGTAACCTTGCACGTTCTCTCATTCCCTTGCAGGCAGGTTGCCAAATAGGAGGTCCCGCAAATTCACATAAAATAAATTTTGTCAAAAAAATGGGTCACACAATACCCCAGAAAAGAAGATATAACCATATGTTAGGCCCTACAAAACCGCTACAAAAAAAAGTAGATCAAAATAGAGCCTCTATCGTTACACCACGAACACTGCTATACACACGACACTTTTATCATGATCCATGGATGATGCTTAACATCAAGCCATCCAATCTTGGAATAAAGTGCAGCACATCCATCTGATTGCAAGTTGTGCATAAATCGTGCATAAAATGCCGGCTCTGTAGTACATAACGCAGAGGTGTAAAGAAAACAAAGGATTGTGGGAATATCATGGTGTGTGCTTTTTTGCATTGGGGGGGGGGGGGGGGGGGCTTTGCTGCTCTTTGGTGTAGCGACACATCTGTGACATGCTCCATACAACTATAATTTCTTCAATCGACCTGCCACACCATTCTGTTTGCGATGACGTTTATGAGAAACTCTCTGTCGACCATCTATTCATTGATCTCAGCAAAAAAAGTGTCGATTCTGTTGAATGTCGTAGAAAACAAAACACATAGAAAAATGTTGAGAGGAAGGCTTGTGATGATGCACACCAAATACATGAATTTTATGGTTTGGAGTCACTTGAATAGAGGGAGGTGTTTGTTGACCGATTTTTTTTTTGCATCAGCAACTCCATTTCCAGGCAACATACCAGAGAGGAGCAAAAGTGAGGCATAAAAAATGAGTAGAAAACAACAAGCATACTTCCAATTCAATAAAAATGAGAACCCCCTAAGAATCTAGCTTAGAAAACATTAAGAACTGAAGGCAAATCAAACCCGGCGATTAATAGGGCACAAGAAATTTAAAGGGTCGGGGAAACAAGCAACAACTACATGCGCTTAGAGAACAAATGATCAAAAGAGAGGATAAATTATTTTTGGACGAGATCCCAAAATGAAAATACGGACTTACCTTACGGACCAATGTGTCAAAATGTGACTCAGAATAAGGGGAAAAAGGAGGGGACCGCCCCTGAAAAAAGGTCACAAGGTACCCCCAAAAGAAGATACAGCCATATGTTAGGCCCTACAAAACCGCTACAAAAAAGTAGAGTAAAAGAGAGCCTCTGTCTGCACCACTATGAAAATGTAGAAGTGAAAAAAAACAAAGGGTTGTGGGAATATCATGGTGTCTTTTTGTGAAAGGAAATAGGAGTTTTATTCCAAAATTATAGTGTTATAGTCGAGAGGCAAGAGCTCCTCAATACATTGGGGTCCTTGGTGTAGCCATGACACACTCCGTACAACTATAATTTGCCAATCAATCTGCCACACCCTTCTGTTCGTGACGAAGTTTCTGAGGAATAAACTCCCCATCGGCCATCAATGTCTTAATCTCCGTGACAAGGGGTGTCGATGTTGTAGAAAACAAAACACACATAAAATTCTTGAGAGGAAGTCTTGTGATACTGCGCAACAAATACATGAATTTTAAGGTTTGGTGTCACTTGATTAGAGGGAGGTTGTGTTGATACAAAATTTTGAAACCCCCTAAAGATCTACCTTAGAAAACATCGAGTAACAATGCAAAATCAAACCCCGACGACAAACAGGGCACAAGAAATCTAACGGGTAGGGGAAATAAGGATGCAACTGCACACACTCAGAGAACAAATGATCAAAAGAGAGGACAAATCATTCTCACATGAGCTCCAAAAATAAACATAGGGAACAAATCGTTTGGCTCAATCAACCAACCAAGACGCTGAGAATGAATAAAATTCGTGAAGAGAGGAAAAAAGGTTGCAAATACATGCTCGCTTTGATAGCTATTAGTTTATTTATCTTTTTTTTCTTTTAATAGATGCATATACATATTTTATCATCTTTATCTTTACCTCTTTACCTACTAATAAACCAGCTATTGCTTCTGGTCGTCCATCGTGGTTGTTTTGCAGAAAACACCCTATAGTTCCCTGAAATCAACCCGCACTACAGGTTTTAGTAAGTCAAAAAATGTTTCGAATTTACATAAAGCCCCTTGAGTTTTCTTTTGAAGTAGAGGGGGGCGGGTCGTGTGTTGCTGCCTGCTGGATCGAGGGGAGAAGAAGCACGCGCTGTGGCTCTCCTCGGGAGTTCGGAGTGAGAGCTCGTGGACGACGAGCGCGGGGTGTGGCGGCGTACGGGCGTCGCGGGCCCGCAATGGGCTTGGCGGTCCTCGGGGTGCAGAGGATGGACATGGCCATCGGCAGGGCAGTGGCGGCCGAAGGAGGAGGGGCAAAGAGAGCAGCAGAAGGCGGACGCAGGGCTCGCTTGGCGCACGGGAGGCCGTGAAAGGGGTGGAGCGCGCCGGTCGCGTACGGATGTAGGGGCGGCCATGGGCTGCAGCGACCGGGCGCACAAGGTGAAGGCGTCACAACAGCTGCTGTTGCAGGAGACAGTAAGGGGCCCGGCGGAGGACACGGGGAGGGGAGGCAGAATTTGGCAACCGCGGCGGCCAGCAGCAGCGGTGGCGCTATGGCCATCCGGTGAGCAGAGGGCGGGCGCGGCAGCAGCGCGTGACCCGTGCGAGAGGAGGGCGGTGGGCCACGACGGGATCAGGAAGGGGCGGAGCTCGGGCATAGCAGGAGGGCGGAGGAGAAGGTCGGGCGAGGCGGCACAAAGGCGAGCAGGCGGCAGGGTCGAGGAGGAAGGAGGCCAAGGCGGCGGCGCTCCTGTGGCCGGCCGGCGGCAGAGGATCGGGAACCTCTCCCGATCGAGAATAGGATGGAGGTGGGGTTCGAGCAGGTGAGGCTGTGCGTGATGCGTGGGGTCGAGCGAGCGCTCACGAGAGGGGAGGCAGAAGGGGAGGGACCATGGCGACGGCGAGGAGTGTTGCTGCTGCAGATCAGCTCACGTTGAAGGTTGTTGCTGCTTCGTGGATGTGTGGACGCGCTCGGGCGCATGGATCTAATCCAGCTCCCACGCACTTGTGAAGAGGGGCTGCGCTGGGCATCGGCCGCCTCGCGTGAGCTACACATGTGTTCCCTTGGTCCCACACCACCGCCTAGGCCTACCTCATCTTCTGGTCCAGTAGTTTTTTATCCACACGCGATCTCTCCTTATAGGTTCATGCGCCCGTGGTTCCAAGCTTGCTGCACAGCTGGGGAATTATTTGCTTAGCCACTTGAAAATACAAAAGCTCAAGTTTTATGCCCGGTACTGAATGTTTTAACCACCCATGCTGAATAAAATACTCGTGCCTTTTCTAAATATAAGTTTCTAAAAATTCTAGTATGACTATATACTAAGAAAAATGGGCCAATCTACACTCTAAAATACATCTATATACATTCATATGTTGTCCATATTAAAATTTATAAAAAAACTTATATTTAGGAACAGAGGGAGTAGTACCTAGGCACTGAATTAAAATGGGTTGGTAGCATATCATCAACGAGAACAAACCAAGGTAGAGACCGATCACACATTTACGTACCCTTTTTTCCTTTTTTCCCTCCCTACATCCGGATAGTTCCTAGAGCTGGCCATAGAGATATCATGGTTGTGTCAACTATAACTAAAATGGGATTAAGGCTATGCATAATAATATATTTGTAACTCCCTTGGGATTAAAATATGCACTAACATATTGAATTGCTCCGGCCTAATCTATACCTACTAATAAAAGAAATAGGTATTCTTGGTGCGTCATGCTATTTTACAGGAAACGCCGTCAAGTTTTTGGTAATAAATCTGTAGTACATATTAATCGATTTTTAAAATATCCATAGCTTTTTAACCCTAACTCCAAATTTAACATGTTATATATGAAATTTGATTACAAAAATATGTAGAATCTGAATACGATATTATATTTAACTGTTATCATCCTATGCCGAAAGGGAGACGTCTTAAGATTGACAACATTCAGACGTGTTGTGATGGTATGAACACTGAGAGCCAGCGTCGACAAGAGTGGGAAGAAGGATAAATAGAAACACAAATGGGATGCCATGTGTTGAAATAAAGGACATGGACCTATGAATTCATGGTTATTAGATTAGTGAGTGTTTTTTCATCCGTTGCAACGCACGAGCTCATTTGCATTGTATGCCGAGGGGGAGACGTCTTAAGATTGACAACATTCAAACGTGTTGTATTGATGTCAACATTGAGGCCAGCGTCGACGAGAGTGAGAAGAAACATAAATAGAAACACAGATGGAATGCCATGTGTTGACATAAAGGATATGGACCAACTAAAATTTGGACTCATGGTTATTAGATTGGGAAGTGTTTTTTTTCACCCGTTGCAACGCACGGGCTCATTTGCTAGTTAATAGAAAAATACCATAAAACAATTGTTCTATAGCTTTGGGGTAAATAGAAGTACATGCACACAGAGGAGAAAATCGTCAAGAGAGGGCACAGTCACACACAAAGGAGAGCTAGAATGGAAATGAAAAAAATTGTATGTCAAAATCAACAAGACAAACACTAAACACGAAGTCTAGCAGCTAAAATTTCATGAGGGAGGGGCGACGAAGGGGTCGAATGTTGGGGAACGTAGTAAGTTTAAAAAAATTCCTCAAGATCATGGTGATGCATATCAACAAGAGGGGAGAGTGTTGTCTACGTACCCTCGTAGACCGGCAACGGAAGCATTGACACAACATAGAGGAAGTAGTCATAAGTCTTCCCGATCCGACCGATCCAAGTACCGAACGTACGGTACCTCCGAGTTCTGCACACGTTCAACTCGGTGACGTCCCTCGAGATCCGATCCAGTCGAGTGTTGAGGGAGAGTTTCGTCAGCACAATGGCGTGATGACGGTGATGATGTTCTACCGACGCAGGGCTTCGCCTAAGCACCGCTATGATATGACCGAGGTGGAATATGGTGGAAGGGGGCACCGCACACGACTAAGGAACGATCACGAAGATCAACTTGTGTTTCATGGGGTGCCCCCTTGCCCCCGTATATAAAGGAGGGAGGGGGAGGTGCGGCCGGCCCCTAGGGGTGCGCCTGGAGGAGTCCTACTCCCACCGGGAGTAGGACTCCCCCTCTTGCCTTGTTGGAGAAGGAAAGGGGAAGGGGGAAAGAGGAAACGGGGGCGCCCCCCTTCCTTGTCCTATTCGGACTAGGGGGGGAGGGGGCACGCGGCCTGCCCTGACTAGCCCTCCTTTTCTCCCTTAGGGCCCATGTAGGCCCATTAACCCCCCAAGGGGGGTTCGGTAACCCCCCGGTACTCCGGTAAAATCCCGATTTCACCCGGAACGATTCCGATATCCAAATATAGGCTTCCAATATATCAATCTTTATGTCTCGACCATTTTGAGACTCCTCGTCATGTCCGTGATCACATCCGGGACTCCGAAAACCTTTGGTACATCAAAACACAAAAACCCTAATTATGATCGTCACCGAACTTTAAGCGTGCGGACCCTACGGGTTCGAGAACTATGTAGACATGACCGAGACACGTCTCCGGTCAATAACCAATAGCGGAACCTGGATGCTCATATTGGTTCCTACATATTCTACAAAGATCTTTATCGGTCAGACCGCATAACAACATACGTTGTTCCCTTTGTCATCGGTATGTTACTTGCCCGAGATTCGATCGTCGGTATCTCAATACCTAGTTCAATCTCGTTACCGGAAAGTCTCTTTACTCGTTCCGTAATACATCATCCCGCAACTAACTTATTAGTTGCAATGCTTGAGTGATGTGTATTACCGAGAGGGCCCAGAGATACCTCTTCGACAATTGGAGTGACAAATCCTAATCTCGAAATACGCCAACCCAACAAGTACCTTCAGAGACACCTGTAGAGCACCTTTATAATCACCCAGTTACGTTGTGACGTTTGGTAGCACACAAAGTGTTCCTCCGGTAAACGGGAGTTGCATAATCTCATAGTCATAGGAACATGTATAAGTTATGAAGAAAGCAATAGCAACAAACTAAATGATCAAGTGCTAAGCTAACGAAATGGGTCAAGTCAATCACATCATTCTCCTAATGATGTGATCCCGTTAATCAAATGACAACTCATGTCTATGGTTAGGAAACATAACCATCTTTGATCAACGAGCTAGTCAAGTAGAGGCATACTAGTGACACTCTGTTTGTCTATGTATTCACACATGTATTATGTTTCCGGTTAATACAATTCTAGCATGAATAATAAACATTTATCATGATATAAGGAAATAAATAATAACTTTATTATTGCCTCTAGGGCATATTTCCTTCAATCTCCCACTTGCACTAGAGTCAATAATCTAGATTACACAGTAATGATTCTAACACCCATGGAGCCTTGGTGCTGATCATGTTTTGCTCGTGGAAGAGGCTTAGTCAGCGGGTCTGCAACATTTAGATCCGTATGTATCTTGCAAATTTCCATGTCTCCCACTTGGACTAAATCCCGAATGGAATTGAAGCGTCTCTTGATGTGCTTGGTTCTCTTGTGAAATCTGGATTCCTTTGCCAAGGCAATTGCACCAGTATTGTCACAAAAGATTTTCATTGGACCCGATGCACTAGGTATGACACCTTGATAGGAGATGAACTCCTTCATCCAGACTCCTTCATTTGCTGCTTCCGAAGCAGCTATGTACTCCGCTTCACATGTAGATCCCGCCACGACGCTTTGTTTAGAACTACACCAACTGACAGCTCCACCGTTCAACGTAAACATGTATCCATTTTGTGATTTAGAATCGTCCGGATCAGTGTCAAAGCTTGCATCTACGTAACCATTAATGATGAGCTCTTTGTCACCTCCATATACGAGAAACATATCCTTAGTCCTTTTCTGGTACTTCAGGATGTTCTTGACCGCTGTCCAGTGACCCACTCCTGGATTACTTTGGTACCTCCCTGCTAGACTTATAGCAAGGCACACATCAGGTCTGGTACACAACATTGCATACATGATAGAGCCTATGGCTGAAGCATAGGGAACATCTTTCATTTTCTCTCTATCTTTTGCCGTGGTCGGACATTGAGTCTTACTCAACTTCACACCTTGTAACACAGGCAAGAACCCTTTCTTTGCTTGATCCATTTTGAACTTCTTCAAAACTTTGTCAAGGTATGTGCTTTGTGAAAGTCCAATTAAGCGTCTTGATCTATCTCTATAGATCTTAATGCCCAATATGTAAGCAGCTTCACCGAGGTCTTTCATTGAAAAACTCTTATTCAAGTATCCCTTTATGCTATCCAGAAATTCTATATCATTTCCAATCAGTAATATGTCATCCACATATAATATCAGAAATGCTACAGAGCTCCCACTCACTTTCTTATAAATACAGGCTTCTCCAAAAGTCTGTACAAAACCAAATGCTTTGATCACACTATCAAAGCGTTTATTCCAACTCCAAGAGGCTTGCACCAGTCCATAAATGGATCGCTGGAGCTTGCACACTTTGTTAGCTCCCTTTGGATCGACAAAACCTTTCGGTTGCATCATATACAACTCTTTTTCCAGAAATCCATTCAGGAATGCAGTTTTGACATCCATCTGCCAAATTTCATAATCATAAAATACGACAATTGCTAACATGATTCAGACAGACTTAAGCATCGCTACGGGTGAGAAGGTCTCATCGTAGTCAATCCCTTGAACTTGTCAAAAACCTTTCGCAACAAGTCGAGCTTTGTAGACAGTAACATTACCGTCAGCGTCAGTCTTCTTCTTGAAGATCCATTTATTCTCAATTGCGTGCCGATCAACGGGCAAGTCAACCAAAATCCACACTTTGTTCTCATACATGGATCCCATCTTAGATTTCATGGCTTCTAGCCATTTTGCGGAATCTGGGCTCACCATCGCTTCTTCATAGTTCGTAGGTTCATCATGATCTAGTAGCATGACTTCCAGAACAGGATTACCGTACCACTCTGGTGCGGATCTTACTCTGGTTGATCTACGAGGTTTGGTAGTAACTTGATCTGAAGTTTCATGATCATTATCATTAGCTTCCTCACTAATTGGTGTAGGTGTCACAGAAACTGGTTTCTGTGATGTACTACTTTCCAATAAGGGAGCAGGTACAGTTACCTCATCAAGTTCTACTTTCCTCCCACTCACTTCTTTCGAGAGAAACTCCTTCTCCAGAAATGATCCATTCTTAGCAATGAATGTCTTGCCTTCGGATCTGTGATAGAAGAAGACACATTTCTCCGATTTGGGTTCGAGCTTATCAGGTTGAAGCTTTTTCACATAATCATCGCAGCCCCAAACTTTCAGAAACGACAACTTTGGTTTCTTGCCAAACCACAGTTCATAAGGTGTCGTCTCAACAGATTTCGATGGTGCCCTATTTAACGTGAATGCATCCGTCTCTAAAGCATAACCCCAAAATGATAGCAGTAAATCAGTAAGAGACATCATAGATCGCACCATATCTAATAAAGTACGATTACGACGTTCGGACACACCATTACGCTGTGGTGTTCCGGGTGGCGTGAGTTCTGAAACTATTCCGCATTGTTTCAAATGTAGACCAAACTCGTAACTCAAATATTCTCCTCCACGATCAGATCATAGAAACTTTATTTTCTTGTTACGATGATTTTCAACTTCAGTCTAAAATTCTTTGAACTTTTCAAATGTTTCAGACTTATGTTTCATTAAGTAGATATACCCATATCTGCTTAAATCATCTGTGAAGGTGAGAAAATAACGATATACGCCGCGAGCCTCAACATTCATCAGACCACATACATCTGTATGTATGATTTCCAACAAATCTGTTGCTCTCTCCATAGTACCGGAGAACGGCGTTTAGTCATCTTGCCCATGAGGCACGGTTCGCAAGTACCAAGTGATTCATAATCAAGTGATTCCAAAAGTCCATCAGTATGGAGTTTCTTCATGCGCTTTATACCGATATGACCTAAACGGCAGTGCCACAAATAAGTTGCACTATCATTATCAACTCTGCATCTTTTGGCTTCAACATTATGAATATGTGTATCACTACTATCGAGATTCGTCAAAAATAGACCACTCTTCAAGGGTGCATGACCATAAAAGATATTACTCATATAAATAGAACAATCATTATTCTTTGATTTAAATGAATAACCGTTTCGCATCAAACAAGATCCAGATATAATGTTCATACTCAACACTGGCACCAAATAACAATTATTTAGGTCTAATACTAATCCCGAAGGTAGATGTAGAGGTAACGTGCCGACTGCGATCACATCGACTTTGGAACCATTTCCCACGCGCATCGTCACCTCGTCCTTCGCCGGTGTTCGCGTAATCCGTAGTCCCTGTTTCGAGTTGCAAATATTAGCAACAGAACCAGTATCAAATACCCAGGTGCTACTGCGAGCTCTAGTAAGGTACACATCAATAACATGTATATCACATATACCTTTGTTCACCTTGCCATCCTTCTTATCCGCCAAATACTTGGGGTAGTTACGCTTCCAGTGTCCAGTCTGCTTGCAGTAGAAGCACTCAGTTTCAGGCTTAGGTCCAGATTTGGGTTTCTTCTCCTGAGCAGCAACTTGCCTGTTGTTCTTCTTGAAGTTCCCCTTCTTCTTACCTTTGCCCTTTTTCTTGAAACGGGCGGTCTTGTTGACCATCAACACTTGATGCTCCTTCTTGATTTCTACCTCCGTAGCCTTTAGCATTGCGAAGAGCTTGGGAATCGTCTTATCCATCCCTTGCATGTTATAGTTCATCATGAAGCTCTTGTAGCTTGGTGGCAGTGATTGAAGAACTCTGTCAATGACACTATCAACAGGAAGATTTACTCCCAGTTGAGTCAAGTGATTATGATACCCGGACATTTTGAGTATATGTTCACTGTCAGAACTATTCTCCTCCATCTTGCAGCTATAGAACTTATTGGAGACTTCATATCTCTCAATCCGGGCATTTGCTTGAAATATTAACTTCAACTCCTGGAACATCTCATATGCTCCATGACGTTCAAAACGTCGTTGAAGTCCCGATTCTAAGCCGTAAAGCATGGCACACTGAACTATCGAGTAGTCATCAGCTTTGCTCTGCCAGACGTTCATAACATCTGGTGTTGCTCCAGCAGCAGGCCTGGCACCCAGCGGTGCTTCCAGAACGTAATTCTTCT
Source organism: Triticum urartu (assembly GCF_003073215.2). NCBI lineage: Eukaryota > Viridiplantae > Streptophyta > Magnoliopsida > Poales > Poaceae > Triticum > Triticum urartu. The sequence goes on along the minus strand of NC_053022.1, from coordinate 59,700,703 downwards.
GTGCAGCAATGAGGATAATCCTCAAGTTACGGACCCAGTCCGTGTAATTGCTACCATCATCTTTCAACTTTGCTTTCTCAAGGAACGCATTAAAACTCAACGGAACAACAGCACGGGCCATCTATCTACAATCAAACATAGACAAGCAAGATACTATCAGGTACAAAGTTCATGATAAATTTAAGTTCAATTAATCATATTACTTAAGAACTCCCACTTAGAAAGACATCCCTCTAATCTTCTAAGTGATCACGTGATCCAAATCAACTAAACCATAATCGATCATCACGTGAAATGGAGTAGCTTTCAATGGTGAACATCAATATGTTGATCATATCTATTATATGATTCATGCTCGACCTTTTGGTCTCAGTGTTCCGAGGCCATATCTGCATATACTAGGCTCGTCAAGTTTAACCTGAGTATTCTGCGTGTGCAAAACTGGCTTGCACCCGTTGTAGATGGACGTAGAGCTTATCACACTCGATCATCACGTGGTGTCTGGGCACGATGAACTTTGGCAACGGTGCATACTCAGGGAGAACACTTTTATCCTGAAATTTAGTGAGAGATCATCTTATAATGCTACCGTTAATCAAAGCAAGATAAGATGCATAAAAGATAAACATCACATGCAATCAATATAAGTGATATGATATGGCCATCATCATCTTGTACTTGTGATCTCCATCTCCGAAGTACCGTCATGATCACCATCGTCACCGGCGCGACACCTTAATATCCATCGTAGCATCGTTGTCGTCTCGCCAATCTTATGCTTCCACAACTATCGCTACCGCTTAGTGATAAAGTAAAGCATTACAGCGCGATTGCATTGCGTACAATAAAGCGACAACCATATGGCTCCTGCCAGTTGCCGATAACTCGGTTACAAAACATGATCATCTCATACAATAAAATTTAGCATCATGTCTTGACCATATCACATCACAACATGCCCTGCAAAAACAAGTTAGACGTCCTCTACTTTGTTGTTGCAAGTTTTACGTGGCTGCTACGGGCTTAGCAAGAACCGTTCTTACCTACGCATCAAAACCACAACGATAGTTTGTCAAGTTGGTGCTATTTTAACCTTCGCAAGGACCGGGCGTAGCCACACTCGATTCAACTAAAGTTGGAGAAACTGACACCTGCCAGCCACCTATGTGCAAAGCACGTCGGTAGAACCAGTCTCGCGTAAGCGTACGCGTAATGTCGGTCCGGGCCGCTTCATCCAACAATACCGCTGAACCAAAGTATGACATGCTGGTAAGCAGTATGACTTATATCGCCCACAACTCACTTGTGTTCTACTCGTGCATATAACATCAACGCATAAAACCTGGCTCGGATGCCACTGTTGGGGAACGTAGTAATTTCAAAAAAAAATCCTACGCACACGCAAGATCATGGTGATGCATAGCAACGAGAGGGGAGAGTGTTGTCTACGTACCTCGTAGACCGGCAACGGAAGCGTTGACACAACATAGAGGAAGTAGTCATACGTCTTCCCGATCCGACCGATCCAAGTACCGAACGTACGGAACCTCCGAGTTCTGCACACGTTCAACTCGGTGACGTCCCTCGAGCTCCGATCCAGCCGAGTGTTGAGGGAGAGTTTCGTCAGCACGACGGCGTGATGACGGTGATGATGTTCTACCGACGCAGGGCTTCGCCTAAGCACCGCTACGATATGACCGAGGTGGAATATGGTGGAAGGGGGCACCGCACACGGCTAAGGAACGATCACGAAGATCAACTTGTGTGTCATGGGGTGCCCCCTTGCCCCCGTATATAAAGGAGGGAGGGGGGAGGTGCAGTCGGCCCCTAGGGATACGCCTGGAGGAGTCCTACTCCCACCGGGAGTAGGACTCCCCCCTCTTGCCTTGTTGGAGAAGGAAAGGGGAAGGGGGAAAGAGGAAAGGGGGGCGCCGCCCCCCCTTCCTTGTCCTATTCGGACTAGGGGGAGGGGGCGCACGGCCTGCCCTGGCCGACCCTCCTCTTCTCCCTTAGGTCCCATGTAGGCCCATTAACCCCCGGGGGGGTTCCGGTAACCCCCCGGTACTCTGGTAAATTCCCGATTTCACCCAGAACGATTCCGATATCCAAATATAGGCTTCCAATATATCAATCTTTATGTCTCGACCATTTCGAGACTCCTAGTCATGTCCGTGATCACATCCGGGATTCCGAATAAACTTTGGTACATCAAAACACAAAAAATCCTAATTACGATCGTCACCGAACTTTAAGCGTGCGGACCCTACGGGTTCGAGAACTATGTAGACATGACCAAGACACGTCTCTGGTCAATAACCAATAGCGGAACCTGGATGCTCATATTGGTTCCTACATATCTACGAAGATCTTTATCGGTCAGACCGCATAACAACATACGTTGTTCCCTTTGTCATCGGTATGTTACTCCGAGATTCGACCGTCGGTATCTCAATACCTAGTTCAATCTCGTTACCGGCAAGTCTCTTTACTCGTTCCGTAATACATCATCCCGCAACTAACTTATTGGTTGCAATGCTTGCAAGGCTTGAGTGATGTGTATTACCGAGAGGGCCCAGAGATACCTCTTCGACAATCGGAGTGACAAATCCTAATCTCGAAATACGCCAACCCAACAAGTACCTTCGGAGACACCTGTAGAGCACCTTTATAATCACCCAGTTACGTTGTGACGTTTGGTAGCACACAAAGTGTTCCTCCGGTAAACGGGAGTTGCGTAATCTCATAGTCATAGGAACATGTATAAGTTATGAAGAAAGCAGTAGCAACAAACTAAACGATCAAGTGCTAAGCTAACGGAATGGGTCAAGTCAATCACATCATTCTCCTAATGATGTGATCCCATTAATCAAATGACAACTCATGTCTATGGTTAGAAAACATAACCATCTCTGATCAACGAGCTAGTCAAGTAGAGGAATACTAGTGACACTCTGTTTGTCTATGTATTCACACATGTATTATGTTTCCGGTTAATACAATTCTAGCATGAATAATAAACATTTATCATGATATAAGGAAATAAATAATAACTTTATTATTGCCTCAAGGGCATATTTCCTTCATCGAAATCTCCATCGAAGCCACCCTCACTAGTAGAAAACGGAGCTTTATTTCCGGTTCGTAAGGGCCTTTAGTGCCAGTTCTGCAACCGGTACTAAAGGGTGGAGACTAAAGGCCCCCTCCCCTTTAGTACCGGTTCGGCACGAACCGCCACTAAAGGCCCACCACGTGGCGTGAGCTCGCGCCGTGGTATGGGTGACCTTTAGTACCGGTTGGTAACACCAACCGGTACTAAAGATTTTTTTTGAAAATTTTGGAGAAAAAATGATTTTTTTTATTTTCGATTTTCTGAATTATTTGATGATTTAGTCTCTAATCACCCCTCTTAACTGCTCAAGTATGGACCACTGATTCCAAATCGTCTAACTTCCCGGCCGGTCATCCATCATCTCACTACCTCAGCCTGAGCACGCTTAACTTTGAAGTTCTATTCCCCCTATTTTCCAAGTCTGCACTTGTTGTTTTGCTAACAAATGTAAGCTGTCAATCCTATTAACCCTCAGGAGTTTAGCTTGAGCATTAGGTCACACGTTTCATCGTTTGAGTTTGAAACTATTATTCTAAAAAACAGTAATTATTTAGTAACACTAATATTTCTAGAATAAGTAGTTTGACCATAGTTTGACCAGATTTGACTAAAATTCAAAAAACTGAAATAATTATTTAGTAACACTAATATTCTTGAATAATTATTTAGTAACATTAATATTTCTTGAATAAGTAGTTTGACCACAGTTTGACCAAAATTTGAAAAAACTGAAATTTGAGCATATCTTTTTTTCCTTTTAAAATTTGAGGATTCTAAAAATTTGCAAACAGGCCGTAGGCAGTCAAAATCGGATGCGGATTTTTGTCCTGAACATTTTGATATATTATACATTTTTTTCGACACTGTATGCAAAAGATAGTCATTTTACTTTTTCATCACACTTTTTTGCAAAACATGTCCAAATTTACGTTTTTAAATTTTCCTAACTCGTAGATGTAGTAACATAACTACATCTCGAAGGATTTTATATTTTGAAGTTTTTACCATTTTCTTTTGTTTTTTTCAAAACTGAAATGACGATACACAAGAGGGTAGAGTTTGAAAATTGCCCTATAGTGTCGGTTTGTGTCTCCAACCGAGACTATAGGTTAAGACTCTTTAGTGTCGGTTGGTGACACAAACCGGTACTGTAGGTTAGACCTTTAGTACCGGTTCGTGTCACAAACCGGCACTAAAGGGGCTCGTGGGGCCCCGTCCTGACGCCAGCCTGCCACCACCCCTTTAGTACCGGTTCGTGGCATGAACCGGTACTAAAGGTTCAACATGAACCGGCACTAATGCATAGCCTTTCGAACCGGCACTAATGATCACATTAGTGCCAGCTCAAATACAAACCGGGACTAATGAGCTAAACATTTGACCCTTTTTCTACTAGTGCGTCTATCCCTCTTCTTGCTGCTATCCGCCGCTATCGAGAACAACCGTCGCTCTTGGCTAGCTCTCATCCTCACGTTTGGGGAGTAAATCGGTGAGTGGAATTACGAAAACCAGGAATGCGGATATTGACCGGTCGCATAATGGGTGGCCTAAAAAACACTGGCCGGTAAAGAAACAATAACTGTGAACGACCAACATCCCTTTTTTTTGAAGAAGCGGGCAAACTAGGGGCAGCTGTACTACTACCTTCATTTCTAAATATAAGCCCCTTTAGAGATTTCAATGCAGACTACATACGAAACAAGATGAGTGAATCTACACTCTGAAATATGTCTATATACCATTCTATTGTAATCTATATTATAAAATCTCTAAAAAGGCTTATATTTAGAAACGGGGGGAGTACATAATTACTTCATCTTCTTCTTTTACCCTTATTACATGAGCATTGGATGCCTTGGTGGATGGCATCCAAGCCAACCAAAAGGCACAACACTTGATGGAAAAAAATCCACACAGATCACACGCAGGCGCGTGCGCACATTTGTCCACAAATCAATCCCACAAATCGAAGAAGAAAAAAAATAAGACATGAACAACAAACGAATAATCAAACACGACCGATCGATGCAATGCAATTCAGCCCAGTGGAAAACGTCAGCGTGATAGGAACTCTGAAAGCTTAGTAGTGGTTGACGAAGCGGCACATCTTCCTGATCTCGCCCTTGCTGCTGTGCGGCATGGGTAGCTTGCTGAGCTTGATGAGCGAGTCGGAGAAGTCCTCGTCCCACAGCATGCTGTTGTCGGTGTACTCGTGCACGTGGCGCCACGCCTCCTTCTCCGTCAGCAGCTGCCAGTTGGAGTTGAAGGTGACGATCCTCGCCAGGTTGTTGTGGTAGTAGCTGAAACAATAACAAGATAGTACTTGAAACCCGAATTACTCAAAATTGGAGAAGTCCAAAGATCACAATGGATCAACTTAAATGGTTCGACGCTTATTGAGGTAGACCTAAAGAAGGGCAAGCACACGTGTTTGCCAAGTTGACAAGTGTGGCAAATATGCAAGGCTGCCTTATTACATAAAATAAAGGAGTTCTTATGAAGTTGGGCCATGGCATCGTGTCCCGGATGACCTAGGTAGCGGTGCCAAAGCTCGATGGAGGTGGTGGCGAGGATTCCATGGGTGTGGTGGTGGAGGATCGATGATAGGAAGACATAGAGGTCGCCGAGACTATTGCAACGAAGAATCACGGCCTTGGTGCGAAGGTCCTTCACAGAGAAACCGAGGGGGTCAAACTCAATAGAACAAAGATTATCAATGGTGAAACGATGAATGGAAAGTAAATTGTTGATGATATGAGGAACAAGTAATACATTGCGAAGGAAAAGAGAGCGATTGGAAGCGGGTATAGAGGTGTGTCCAGTGTGTGATATGGGCAAGGTGGAGCCATTGCCCATGGTGACGACAGAGGAGGAAGGAGAGGGTGTGAGATGTTGAAGCATACCGGGGTCGGAGGCCATGTGCGCTGTGGCTCCGGAGTCCATTACCCATTCACCCATTATCGAAGGAGTCGCGACGTTGTTCAGTGCAGCGAGGAGGGCGGAGCAGTCCCACGCCGGAGTGCTGCCGTAGGCAGGAGTGGGCGGCGGGTTGGTGCTGAAAGCCTGGCCGTGCAGCGGTGCGAGAGAGGTAAACGCTTGAGCCAGTGGAAGGACGGGGGGTCGCGGCCCGAGAAGTCCAGCGCCAGCTGTCGGTGTCAAAACCGGCGGATCTCGGGTAGGGGGTGCCGAACTATGCGTCTAAGACGGATGGTAACAGGAGGCAGGGGACACGATGTTTTACCCAGGTTCCGGCCCTCTTGATGGAGGCAAAACCCTACGTCTTGCTTGATTTATTCTCGATGATATGAGTATTACAAGAGTTGATCTACCACGAGATCGGAGAGGCTAAACCCTACAAGCTAGCCTATGGTATGATTGTATGTTGTCCTACGGACTAAAACCCTTCGGTTTATATAGACACCGGAAAGGGCTAGGGTTACACAAGGTCGGTTACAAAGGAGGAGATATACATATCCGTATTGCCTAGCTTGCCTTCCACGCCAAGTAGAGTCCCATCCGGACACGAGACGAAGTCTTCAATCTTGTATCTTCATAGTCTAACAGTCCGGCCAAAGGATATAGTCCGGCTGTCCGGAGACTCCCTAATCCAGGACTCCCTCAGTAGCCCCTGAACCAGGCTTCAATGACGATGAGTCCAGCGCGTAGTATTATCTTTGGCATTGCAAGGCGGGTTATTCTCCGTCTTTCGAACGTTTGTAAAGTAGTGTCTGGTCCCATAAATGTTCGGACCTCTTGGCTTCTGTGCCCAATAAGGGCTTTCTCCCACGCGTCGAATGAATACGAGGCGCCAAGGAGTTTTTACATTCGCCCCCCTAGCCAGATAAATAAATTGTCTATTAAAGGGATGGGAATCCTTAGATCCGATCCATACCATCCTCCCCCAGCGAGAGTCCATCAGAGCGCGTTCCGAAAAGTTCCATTCCAGCATGGCCGACCTCCGCAGCTCCTCCTCCCACCCTCGAAGCCCTAAGCCCGATGATTGGGAGAGGTGTTCAGTCCCACACAGTCGTTTAGTCGAACTGCAGACTAAGGGATTTCTCCCTCCGGCGTACATGGTGCCCGTTCGAGCCGGGCTTGCCACCTATAATGGCAGGGAGCAAGCGAAGAGCTTTCCCTGTCCCTTTATGGGGGAACGGGTCTGCCTTGTTCCCTATCTATTAAGGGGACTCAGATTTCCAATTCATCCGTTCCTCCGCGGGCTCCTGGAGTTCTAAGGCCTCCAATTACACAATTTCACCCCTCCTCCATCCTACATATCACCGGCTATGTTGCTCTCTGCGAGTTGTTCCTGGGCTGCGAGGCTTACTTCGAGCTGTGGAAAAGGCTATTTTGCCTCGTCCCTCGCACACAGAGGGGGTCACTTTATCAAGTGGGCAGATCCGAAATATGGCGCATCGCCGATACCGGATACCTGTTCGGTACTCCGAAGAAGTCATCCGAAGACTGGCCTTCAGAATGGTTTTATATGGAGGACGTTCCCCTTCCAGACCCTGTTCGGCGGGGTCTTCCTGAGTTCAACAATGCTCCTCTGAAGAAACACTGAAGTTGGCGCCCACGAAGCCCCTAGGTGGAAGACAATGGAGAAGTCCTCTATCTGATGAAATGAATTAAAGCACTGGCTCGATCAGGATTGACAGTAATCGAAGTTATGTCGATTTGCATAATGCGGGGAGTGCAACCACTTCAATACCGTGGGCACCCCTTGTGGTGTTATAACGGGGCGGATGACGCCACCCGCTGCGGGCGTAAGGGTCCAGACAATGCTGTTGCTTTAGCAAAAATTCTGTCCGAATTGTTCAAGGGTGAGGAAGAGGAGTTCACCCGCATCAAGCCACGGGATGGATTCTCCATGTACAATCCCCCAAGCTGGGTAAGTTATATCTCCCTGCTCCCATTTTTCCCGCATTCTTTGCCATAAGTATTCACCTTGCCACTTTGCAGCAGGAACTTCGAAAAGCCATAAAGGAGGTCAGCAGCCCTTCTCCACAACCAGAGGACCCTGACCGGGCCCTCGACTCCGGACTTGAAGAAGATTCGGTTATATTCGTGGAGTTGATAGACCGGCAGTTCTATCAGTTAAGCTGCGATGATGCCATGGTGGCCATTACGGCCGACTATCCCGGACTGCTCCCTGCATCGCACGTAAGAAAAACCAAAAGTCCCAACTCCAAAACTAGGATCCCCTTTTAGACACTTCACCCACCATATACACATGGCATTTTTACGGGGAAGGCATTCGGGACGCCCTGCCAAACCCGCAGCAACGCGCCAACAAGAGGCACCGAGGTCGGGTAGGCCAAAAAGGAAGGCGGTCAGGACGGAGACGTCGGCGCAAAGGTATGACAAACCCCACTCCGTGGTTGTCGTCTTCCTCGAAATATAATGATGCCCGTGTTTCTTTAACAGAAAAAACGCTCGCCAGAATATGTCCGGCGATGTTACTAATCACGCTTCCACCAGTCGGGCGCCAGGACCGGACATAGAGGCGGAAGCCGATATGGGGCGGGCACCGGATAATCCCCCTACAAAGGATGCAGATAGATTATCCGCTACAAACTCAGAGGTGGAAAGCGCCATGAATCATAGGCGCCGCCGGGCCGTACTCTGTGACGCTTGTTTCTCACCAGAGGCATTTGATGCCTTCAATTCTGGAGAGCCGTATCTCCGAGCTGCTCAAGATGGTCTAGCTAGAGCCACGGATCAGTATGTAAAGGATGTATGGGTAAGTAAATCTGACGATTTATATGTATCAGTAGCCCCTGAGACTTGAAACAGTTAGCAGAACTGATTTAAGGATCATCTTTATTGTGCAGGTTCTTACAGAGAAAAATACTAGGCTGTCACAGGAGCTAGAGGAATGCAAGACCCAACTGCGGGCCGCTGTTGCCGCATTGCAGGAACCGAAAAAGTCACCTGCTGGTAACATTTATTTTAAAGAAGGATGGTTACCATATAATGTGTGGCATGGCTGCAAATCTAACAATAGATGTTGCATATGAATCCGGAGAAAATCCGGAGGACCGGCATGTTCTAGAGGCTGGCAAACGCGTGCTGACTGAGGTTAGGCGGGAGAAAAAAAATCTCCAAGACGCCAATATTAAGCTAAGCATGGAACTAAAAGACGTTCGGGGCCAGCTTGCAGACTCCGAGAAGGAGAATAACGGCTTCGGCGCGGCATTTTCAGTAAGTGCTTGAACGAATCCTTTTAAAGGAGTTCGGCAAAGAAGCCGACTAACAGCGTTATGTCTATAGGTATGTTGACGGGTCATCCCGCAGAGGAAATGCCCGGGTCTGCTGGTGATCTTCTATCCGAGCTGTCACATCTGCACGAACAAGTTCGACGGGTGATGCAAGGTGTTGCCCAGGCCTTGTGGCCGTCCGCCTCCCCGCCAGAGGGCATTGCAGAGCTTGCGGAGAAGCTCAAGGGAGCACGGCGGCGCTTCCGACTATGGAAGATATCGGCCTGCCGGCAGAGTGCCAGAGAAGCCTGGGCCATGGTGAAGACACGGTATACCAAGGCAGACCCAAATCACATGGCCGAGGTCGGACCTGTGGGGCCCGACGGAAAAGAGATCCCTGTTAGCTTAGTTTATAGGCAAGTAGAATTAGCCGCAAAGTATTCCCAACAGGATTGTAAGCTAGAACGCCTGTTGGATGGTATAGAAGAGGAATTTAGTCAGTCTGCATGACTATGTAATGAAAGTGACATGTATAATGCCTTCTAGTCGGATTGTAGATCATTTGTCTTGGCGGACCTTTTCGCTTGAACCTTGGGACTCGATAGTCCGGGGTGTATCTGAATACCCGCGCAGTTATATAAGAACCTGGTATGCGTGGAGACCAGGCATAGGGGTCATAAGTGCTGGAGCAGACAAGTGCCCAACTAGTTATGTTATATTACATGGGTAGTAAGAAACATCTTCCAGGGAGAATAGTTCCGTTAAGGGTTCCTTTCCCTCGGTAAGCATGCCATAAAGTGCATGTCCAGACTGCGATAGGAAACGCAGGAAAAACATCCGGGGGCAGATATGGAAAATAAATAAAAATCATCTTTTGTTCACCGACCGAATATTCCCTTAAGAACGCTAGCTTTCGGCTTCACCCAGTCCGAGGTACACATCCGGCTGACCCGGCAGTAACAATCGCAGAGGTGCTCCCCTTATGCCCTGGCCGAATTAACAGGAACGTAGGGTATAAATACAAGAGCCAGGCAACCCAGCTTGGCCAAAACTTTAGTCATATCGATGCATATAATGGCGAAAAAAGGTACATGCGGAAGCATGACACATATTCGGGGCCTGAGGCCCAGATAAATAATTAAGCTTCTGTGAAAGAAGCCCCCAGGTATTATGAGCGCGGCTAGCGCATCTATAATGTGCAAGCGAGGCACAAGTTGGCCCTTAAAGGCCAAGAGAAAGAATAAAACAAAGGAAGAAAGAAAAACAAGATAGATAATGTATATGCAAGAAATGGACAAAAGGAGGGGACGAACATAGAGTCCGGCGCTAGGCGTAGAATCTTCGGAGCCTGGCCGCGTTCCATGGGTTCGGCTTGAGTCGACTGGTCGATGCATCTCGCAGTCGGTACGCTCCTCCGGTCAGAACTTGGTCAATAATGAAGGGACCTTCCCATTTGGGCTCGAGCTTGTTCTTTTTCTTATCCTGCAGGCGTAGAACTAGTTCGCCAACGTTATAAGTTTTGGCCCGTACTTCTCTGCTTTGATATCTGTGAGCCTGTTGCTGATAAAATGCGGAACGGGCTTTGACTATGTCGCGCTCCTCCTCCAGGGTGTCCAGACTGTCCTGCTTATCGAGCTCGGCTTCTCTTTCTTCGTACATGCGCACTCGAGGTGAGTCATGAATTATGTCACAGGGCAAGACTGCCCCTGCGCCGTACACCATAAAGAATGGTGTGTATCCGGTACTACGATTCGGCGTGGTCCGCAGCCCCCAGAGTACAGAGTCGAGCTCCTCTACCCAATGCGTGTTAGACTTCGTTAAGGAATGCACTAATCTGGGTTTAATGCCGCTCATTATAAGACTGTTTGCTCACTCGACTTGGCCGTTGGTTTGTGGGTGATAGACTGAAGCATAATCGAGCTTGATACCCATTTTGCTGCACCATAGTTTTACCTCATCGGCCGTGAAGTTTGTGCCGTTGTCAGTGATGATGCTGGCGGGGGAGACCATAACGGTGTACGCCCCCAGATATGAAGTCTATCACTGGTCCGGATTCGGCTGTTTTAACAGGCTTGGCCTCTATCCATTTGGGAATTTATCCACCATGACCAGTAAGTATTTTTTCTTGTGTGTTCCCCCTTTAAGGGGTCCAGTCATGTCAAGCCCCCAGACCGCAAAGGGCCACGTAATGGGGATTGTTTGAAGGGCGGTGGGTGGCATGTGGCTTTGATTTGCAAAGAGCTGGCAACCGGTGCAACATTGGACCAAGTCCTGTGCATCTGCCCGGGCCATTGGCCAATAAAATCCTGTGCGGAAGGCCTTGCTTACAAGAGCCCGGGCTGCAGCGTGGTGACCGCCGAGTCCGGCGTGGATTTCTGCCAAAAGGTTTCGCCCTTCCTCTTCGGAGATGCATCTTTGAAGGACTCCGGTAGTGCTTTTTTTATACAATTTTCCCTCGTGGACCCTGTAGGCCTTAGGTCGCCGCACTACGCAGCGTGCCTCATTTTGGTCCTCCGGAAGTTCCTGCCTAGTTAGGTAGGCCAAGAATGGTTCTGTCCACGGGGCTATAATGGCCATTATTACGTGGGCTGAAGGTGTGATTTCGGTGGCGGGGCCTCCGATTGTGTCAGAGTATTCGGTATCGGGCATTTTGGCCGGGTCCGGACTATGGTTACCGGTGTCCCCTTCCCATACTACGGATGGCTTGAACAGCCTTTCCAGAAAGATGTTGGGGGGGCATCACGTTTTGCGCCGATGCGGGCGAGGATATCCGCCGCCTGATTGTTTTCCCGAACCACATGGTGAAATTCGAGCCCCTCGAACCGAGCTGACATTTTTAGGACGGCATTTCGGTAGGCCACCATTCTCGGATCCTTGGCGTCAAAGTCTCCATTTATTTGGGATATTGCAAGGTTTGAATCCCCACGCACCTCCAGGCGTTGAATGCCCATGGAGACTGCCATCCGAAGACCATGCAACAGAGCTTCGTATTCGGCTGCGTTGTTGGAGTCTGTGCACAATATTTGCAGTACGTACTGAACTGTATCTCCGGTTAGGGACGTCAGGACGACGCCAGCCCCTAGACCAGCCATCATTTTAGAACCGTCAAAGTGCATGATCCAATTGGAGTATGCGCCGTACTCTTTAGGGAGTTCGGCCTCCGTCCATTCGGCGACAAAGTCGGCCAATACTTGCGACTTAATGGCTCGTCGAGGTTTGTATGTTATGTTGAACGGGAGGAGCTCAATAGCCCATTTGGCAATCTGGCTCGTAGCGTCGCAGTTGTTTATAATATCATTACGTGGCACTTCCGAGGCTACTGTAATCGAACACTCTTGAAAGTAGTGTCGCAGCTTCCGGGATGCCATGAATACTGCGTAGGCTATCTTTTGATAATGTGGGTACTGTGATTTGCATGGAGTGAGGACAGTGGATACATAGTATACCGGCTTTTGAAGACGGAATTTATGTCCATCAGCTTCTCGTTCGACGACGAGCACTGTGCTTACAACTTGATGGGTCGCCGCAATGTACAACAGCATTGGTTCACCGATGTTTGGCACGGCCAGGATTGGGTTGGTTGCCAAAATGGCCTTTATTTCTTCCAATCCGGTTGTGGCAGCGTCCGTCCACTCAAAGTTTTCGGTGCGCCGGAGGAGGCGATAAAGGGGTAAAGCCTTTTCTCCTAAGCGGGAGATAAAGCGGCTTAGAGCACATGTTGGGCCGTGCCGTTGGGGTGCCTGAAACAGCTGCTGGGCCTGCCCCATATAGGGATTGTGTCAGATTTCGGGTTCCGGCAAAACCCTTGAGGTTCGAACACTGGGGTGCGCACAAAGATCTCTCACCCTCTCTAGCTTGCACACTCTACGATCTCACGGCCTAGCTCGACAAACCCAAAGAACATGAGACACAAGATTTATACTGGTTCGGGCCACCGTTGTGGTGTAATACCCTACTCTAGTGTGGTGTGGTGGATTGCCTCTTAGGCTGAGGATGAATAGTTACAAGGGAAGAACAGCCTCGCGAGGAGAGGTGTTCTTGTGCTTGGTGAACTTGAGTGGTTGGGGTGCTATGGATTCTATCTAGGTCCGAATCAGATGCCTCCCTATAGTGGTGGCTAGTCCTATTTATAGGGGCCCTGGTCCTCTTCCCAAATATTGAGCAGGAAGGGATCCCACAACAACCAATTTTGTAGGGAGACAACTAGTACAAGCAATCCTGACAAAAGCAGTCTTCATCTACAAAGGCTCTGGTGGTGACGCCGTCTTGGGCTTCACGGTGACCTCTGTCATGCCGTCCTGCTGGTCTTGGTCTTGTTGCACCGATATGGAAACCTTTGCCTGACGCCTCGGAACTCCTCGCCTGCGCTTGCTCCTTTAGCACCAAAGAGGAAACGAGGACATTGCGCGCGTTGGCGCCCGCCTGACATCGGTCTGGCTCCAGTCGTCATGGCTTGCGTCACAGAAACCTCGTGAGGTGCCCCTTGCCTTGATCTCTCCGCCCGTCGTGAGCCAGCCTGGTGAGGCCGCCCCTGAGGAGGTCTTGCGTCGTCCGCCTCGCGAGGGTCTTGAATGTTTGCTGGTGAAGATGGGCCGTACAGGGCCGTTGGTGGAGCCACGCTTCGGGCCACGGGCAGGCAAGTCTAGGGACCCCCGTTCCCAGAACGCCGCAGTAGCCCCTGGTCCCAAGGCGCGCTCGGGCTTGGCTTCGAGGCGAAGCCAAAGGGCAAGCGCGGAGCGTCGGGGGCCCCAATAGCCCACGGCTCTGCTTGACACATGGCGATCGATTGGACGTGGGCGTCTCCGCTTCCCTACGCAGCTTTGATATCCGCCTGGCTAGGTGGCCACGGCGTCCCACACAATTGTTTACCCTTGCTGGCAACGCACCCCCCGACTCCTTCGCTTCCTAGAACCTCAACTTCCCTTCCCAATCCAACCTGAGCTCGGTCCTCCCCATCATCATGGCGCCGAACCGGACGGAGAAAGAGAAGAAGCCCCTGCCCTGAGCCAACCTGCCTCCTGTCGTCGAGCCCGCTGTTGACCGATCGCGGGTGCTCAATGAGGAGGCCATGGATAAGGTCCACCTTGCGCTCGCCACCAGCTTCAACGAATGGGGTAGGACGGTGGCCTGGCCGATGTCCTGAGCTTTTGTCGATAGAGCAGCCACCAAGGTCTAGTTCTTTGTCGATGCCCTATGGGCCGGTCTGGTTCCCCCCTTCTCCGCCTTCTTCAACGCCGTGCTTTCCATTACCAGATTTATCTGCTGCACTTAGATCCCCAATCTATCGCTCTTCTTGCCATCTTCGCCTTCATCTGCGAGGCCATGGTGGGCATCGCCCCCTCCGTGGCCCTTCTGTGCCATTTCTTCTCGCTGCACCTGACCGACCCCCGGCAATGCTCGGGGTGCCTGAGCTTCCAGGCCGTGGCAGTGACGGCCGGCTCGTGGATTGACTTTGAGCTCCCGTCGTCTGCGAGCGGGTTCCGCGCGGTGGGTTTATGTGGATGTCGGAGTGCTCAGCCCTTTGCTCTTGCCTCTGTCTGCGCCCGCCATTCCTAGCTCCGGCTGGGCTCACGAGAAGCTTAAGAGCCCCCGCCTTGCCTTCGTCTGGCTCCGGCTGAGGAGGTTGAAAGACCTTGGCTTGACCGCGCCCATGGTGATGAAGGAGTTCCTCCGACGCCGCGTCGCCCCATTCCCAGCCAATGTGGGCCTTATCTGTCGGCCTGGATCGCATGATGCTCCAGGAGTCAGAGCTTCTGCTTACGGCACGAAGAACAGTGCTCGAGGTCCTGGCAGGCAACCCCTCGCCAGCCGATATGCCACCGTGTGGGCTGTCTCTTGTACTGCTGCCCGAACAGGGTAGAGTTCATGGGGTAGATACCCCCTTTGACGAATGGGGGCTACGTCTGGTTGGCCTTGAGGGGCCCCATGAGAACCCCGTCACCGTGGTTCCCATCTTTGTCGCTGGCGCTGAACTTGCCCCAAGAGTGGACGTAGGGGGAAAGCATCACCAGAAGCTGGAGACGCGGGCGACGCGGCGTTGGAGTCGCCCGCAGTTCCTGAGGCGTCAACTTCGGGAGCCTACAACTCTCGCGCTGAGGAAGCAGTTGAGAGGGCGACGCAACCCGCTGCTCCCGACACCAAAGCTTCCGAGGCCTCTAGAGGCCATCACGAGGCAGTACTTGATGGCTCTCCCTAGCTTGGTGCTCCTGAAGTCATCCCCTTGGGCGCTTCACCAGCCGCGCCCTGGGCTGGTCGCCATGCCCAACGCCTCGGCCGGCTCTGTGTAGACTTCGATGCGCTCCGCAAGAGGAAGGGGTCCCCAAGCTGCGGCAGTGACGTTTTCCGGTCGTTGAAACAGAGGAAGTGCATCGCCATAGATGAGTAAGTACCCTAGCTTTGTAATTTCTTGAGTGCTGCTTCCCTTCCTGACGGTGGTTCTTCAGGATCCCATCTGCTAAGGCCGCGAAGCCCTTAGGAAGCAAACTCCTCCTGCCTCGGATCTTCCGCTGGCCTTGAGCGTCCCAGGACAAAATGTTGCCCTCGTTGCGAGGTCGGCTGGAGAGGCAGACGCGCTAGCTTGGCGCCTTGAGCCCGCGCTCCTGCCGTCTCTTCTTCGTGGCCTCGTCAGGGATGTGACAAGCATGCCAAGGACTCCTCCTCTGGTTATAGACGGCGGTCGGATGGCTTTGGCCTTGGTTCCTTCTTCGAGCAGCGAGCCTCATCCCAACCAGGCTCCTGCCGAAGCTCAGTCGGCGTCCGGAGGGGCGCTAGCCCCCAACCCCCTACAGAAAGGGGGCGAGCCGCTTGGGGCGCTAGGTTGAGGTCTTCTTGGGCGGACGGTGCCACCCGGGCCGGCCAAGCTGCCCAGCGGTTGGCGTTGGTTCTCGGGTCACCGGACATTAGACCCACGGGGCATCGGCAAATCAACCGGGGGAAGAGAAGCTCCGACGCACCCCTACCTGGTGCGCCAAATGTCGGATTTTGGGTTTCGGCAAAACCCTTGAGGTTCGAACACTGGGGTGCGCACAAATATCGCTCCCCCTCTCTAGCTTGCACACTCTACGATCTCAAGGCCTAGCTCGACGAACCCAAAGAACATGAGACACGAGATTTATACTGGTTCGGGCCACCGTTGTGGTGTAATACCCTACTCTAGTGTGGTGTGGTGGATTGTCTCTTGGTCTGAGGATGAACAGTTACAAGGGAAGAACAGCCTCGCGAGGAGAGGTGTTCTTGTGCTTGGTGAACTTGAGTGGTTGGGGTGCTATGGATTCTATCTAGGTCCGAATCAGATGCCTCCCTATGGTGGTGGCTAGTCCTATTTATAGGGGCCCTGGCCCTCTTCCCAAATATTGAGCGGGAAGGGATCCCACAATGGTCAAATTCGAAGGGAGACAACTAGTACAAGCTATCCTAACAAAAGCAGTCTTCGCCTGCCAAAGGCTCTGGTGGTGACGCCGTCTTGGGCTCCACGGTGATCTTCGTCCTGCCGTCCTGCTGGTCTTGGTCTTGTTGCACCGATATGGAAACCTTTGCCTGACGCCTCGAAACTCCTCGCCTGCGCTTGCTCCTTTAGCACCAAAGAGGAAACGAGGACATTGCATGCGCTAGCGCCCGCCTGGCTCCAGTCGTTGTGGCTTGCGTCACGGAAACCTCGTGAGGTGCCCCTTGCCTTGATCTCTCTGCCCCTCGCGAGCCAGCCTGGTGAGGCCGCCCCTGAGAAGGTCTTGCGTCGTCCGCCTCGCAAGGCTTGGCCCCTCGCGAGGGTCTTGAATGTTTGCTGGTGAAGATGGGCCGTATAGGGTCGCTGGTGGAGCCACGCCGCGGGCCGCAGGCAGGAAAGTCTGGGGACCCCCGTTCTCAGAACGTCGATAGATTGAAGTAGACCCAGGGGCCAATAGACGAGGGTGCCCCACACTGGATGTTTCCGTCGTTGTAGTTGGAGCGGCCGCCACCGCCGTTCCCGCCGCCAGAGCCCTTCTTCTTCTTCTTCCAGGTGTCGTTGTTGCGCTGTCCGCCGGAGGAGACACCCCCGGAGGTTTTGCCGTAGCGAGGGTCGTCGCTGTCATGCCGAGTGTTGTCGCCACGGTCAGGTCCGCGGTGGGAACCAGAGGAGGTGGAGCCGCTGGCGCCATGAGGAGGCGCGCCTCCATAGAGGGCCGTCTGGTGCCCTATCGCCATGGAATTGGCGAGCTGAGTCTCGCGGAGAGTAAGCAGCGACCTCGTCTGGCTGAACGAAGGAAGAGGGTTCTGCATGGTGACTATCGTCGTGATGTCCGAGAAACGCGGATTGAGACCACGAAGGCAATTGAGGACAAGCGTCTGGTCGGAGATGGGGGTGCCAATGTCACTGAGGGCGTCGGAGAGCACGTTCAGACGGTGGCAGTAGGTGGTGATGGAGAGCTCGCCCTGGACGAGGCCGTGGAACTCCGCCTCGAGATAAACAGCGCGGGTCATCTGATTATCAAGAAACAGGTTGGTGATGAGCGTCCAAGCGTCGTGCATCGTCTGGTCCTCTGCCATGATTATGTCAAGGATCTCGTCCGAGATAGACCCATAGAGCCATGAGCGGACGATGTAGTCCTCGCGAACCCAGTCCGCGGTGCGGTCCGCCTCGGCAGTGACGGTGTTGACGTGGGAGAGCAGATCGTACTTGCCGAGAAGCACGCGGATGAGCATCCTCCACTTGGTGAAGTTGGAGGCGTGGAGGTCCAGTGTCACAGGGACATGGGTACGGACACTTGTGACGTTGACCGTTGGGGACGTAGCGGCAGGCATGACGGCAGTGACCAGGGCGCCGTTGGTGGAGTTCATGGAGGCGGGGAGGGGTAGGGAGGTGAGTGAGGAGTTGGTGTTGGGTTCGGTGGACATGGCTGGAGCAAGCTAGGCGAGGAGGATCGTATGTTAATCTGATACCAAGAAACAAATAGGATTCTGCGATTCACGCCACACTTGGGGCGGTCCTTGTATTCACAATATATAGGATTACATGTGTCGGTGTCAAAACTGGCGGATCTCGGGTAGGGGGTCCCGAACTGTGCGTCTAAGGCGGATGGTAACAGGAGGCAGGGGACACGAAGTTTTACCCAGGTTCGGGCCCTCTTGATGGAGGTAAAACCCTACGTCCTGCTTGATTAATATTGATGATACGGGTAGTACAAGAGTAGATCTACCACGAGATCAGAGAGGCTAAACCCTAGAAGCTAGCCTATGGTATGATTGTATGTTGTCCTACGGACTAAAACCCTCCGGTTTATATAGACACCGGAAGGGGCTAGGGTTACCCAAGGTCGGTTACAAAGGAGGAAATATACATATCCATATTGCCTAGCTTGCCTTCCACACAAGGTAGAGTCCCATCCAGACACGAGACGAAGTCTTCAATCTTGTATCTTCATAGTCCAACAGTCCGGCCAAAGGATATAATCCGGCTCTCCGGAGACCCCCTAATCCAGGACTCCCTTAGTAGCCCCCGAACCAGGCTTCAATGACGATGAGTCCGGCGCGCGGTGTTGTCTTCGGCATTGCAAGGCGGGTTCTTCTCCAACTTTCAAGTGTTCGTAAGCAGTGTCCGGCTCCATAAATGTTGAACCTCTTGGCTTCTGTGCCCAATAAGGGCTTTCTCCCACGCGTCGAACGAATACGAGGTGCCAGGGCATTTTTACCTTCACCCCTAGCCAGATAAATAAATTGTCTATTAAAGGAATGGGGATTCTTAGATCCGATCCATACCATCCTCCCCCAGTGAGAATTCATCAGAGCGTGCTTCGGAAAGATCCATTCCAGCATGGCCGACGTCCACAACTCCTCCTCCCGCCCCCGTAGCCCTAAGCCCGGTGATTGGGAGAGGTGTTCAGTCCCGCACAGTCGATTAGTCGAGCTGCAGACTAAGGGATTTCTCCCTCCGGCGTATATGGTGCCCGTTCGAGCCGGGCTCGCGACCTACAACGGTGGAGCGCAAGCGGAGAGCCTTCCTTGTCCCTCCATGGGAGAACGGGTTTGCCTTGTTCCTTATTTACTAAGGGGACTCATATTACCAATTCATCCATTCCTCCGCGGGCTCCTGGAGTTCTACGGCCTCCAATTACACAATCTCACCCTGCCTCCATTCTACATATCGTCGGCTATGTTGCTCTCTGCGAGTTGTTCCTGGGCTGCGAGGCTCACTTCAAGCTGTGCAAAAGGTTATTCTGCCTTGTCCCTCGCACACAGAGGGAATCACTTTATCAAGTGGGCAGATCCGAAATATGCGCATTGCCGATATCGGATACCTGTCTGGTACCCCGAAGAAGTCGTCCAAAGACTGGCCTTCAGAATGGTTCTACATGGAGGACGTCCCCCTTTCGGACCCTGTTCGGCGGGGTCTTCCTAAGTTCAACAATGCTCCTCTGAAGAAGCGCCGAAGTTGGCACCCGCGGAGCCCCCAGGCAGAAGTCAACGGAGAAGTCCTTTATCTGATGAACCGGATCAAAGCACTAGCTCAATCAGGATTGACAATAATCGAAGTTATGTCGATTTGCATAATGCGGGGAGTGCAGCCACTTCAATATCGTGGGCACCCCTTGTGGTGTTATAACGGGGCGAATGACGCCACCTGCTGCGGGCGTAAGGGTCCGGACAATGCTGCCGCTCTAGCGAAGATTCTGTCCGAACTGTTCAAGGGTGAGGAGGAGGAGTTCACCCGTATCAAGCCACGGGATGGATTCTCCATGTACAATCCTCCAAGCTGGGTAAGTTATATCTCCCTGCTCCCATTTTTCCCGCATTCTTTGTCGTAAGTATTCACCTTGCCACTTTGCGGCAGGAACTGCGAAAAGCCAGAAAGGAGGTCAGCAGCCCTTCTCCACAACCGGAGGACCCTGACCGGGCCCTCGACTCCGGACTCGAAGAAGATTCGGTTATATCCGTGGAGCTGATAGACCGGTAGTTCTATCAGTTAAGCTACGACGATGCCATGGTGGCCATTACGGCCGACTATCCCGGACTGCTCCCTGCATCGCACATAAGAAAAACCAAAAATCCCAACTCCAAAACTAGGATCCCCTTTTAGACACTTCACCCACCATATACACATGGCATTTTACAGGGAAGGCATTCGGGACGCCCTGACGAACCCACGGCAACGCGCCAACAGGAGGCACCGAGGCCGGGTAGGCCAAAAAGGAAGGCGGTCAGGACGGAGATGCCGGCGCAAAGGTATAACAAACCCCGCTCCGTGGTTATCGTCTTTCTTGAAATATAATGACCCCCGCGTTTCTTTAACAGAAAAAACGCTCGCCGGAATATGTCCGGCGATGTTACTAATCATGCTTCCACCAGCCGGGCGCCAGGACCGAACATAGAGGCGGAAGCCGATATGGGGCAGGTGCCGGATAATCCCCCTATAGAGGATGCGGATAGATTATCCGCTACAAACTCAGAAGTGGAAAGCGCCATGAATCATAGGCGCCGCCGGGCCGTACTCCGCGACGCTTGTTTCTCACCAGAGGCGTTCGACGCCTTCAATTCTGGAGAGGCGTTCCTCCGTGCTGCTCAAGATGGTCTAGCCAGAGCCACAGATCAGTATGTAAAGGATGTACGGGTGAGTAAATCTGACAATTTATATGTATCAGTAGCCCCTGAGACTTGAAACAGTTAGCAGAACTGATTTAATGATCATCTTTAATGTGAAGGTTCTTACAGAGAAGAATACTAGGTTGTCCCTGGAGCTGGAGGAATGCAAGACCCAACTGGGGGCCGCTCTTGCCGCATTGCAGGAACAGAAAAAGCCTCCCGCTGGTAACATTTACTTTAAAGAGTGGTGGTTACCATATAGTGTGCGGCGTGTCTGCAGATCTAACAATTGATTTTGCAGATGAGTCCGAAGAAAGTCCAGTGGACCAGCATGTTATGCGACAGCCAGAGGCTGGCAAACGCGTGCTGACTAAGATTATGCTGGAGAAAAACAATCTCCAAGACGCCAACATTAAGCTGAACATGGAACTAAAAGATGTTCGGGGCCAGCTTGCGGACTCCGAGAAGGAGAATAAGTGGCTTCGTCGCGGCATTTTCAGTAAGTGTTTGAACGAATCCTTTTTAGAGGAATTCGGTGAAGAAGTTGTCTAACAGCGTTATGTCTGTAGGTATGCTGACGCGGAGGAAATGCCCGGGTCTGCGGGTAATCTTCTGTCCGAGCTGTCACATCTGCACAAACAAGTCCGACAGGTGATGTAGGGTGTTGCCCAGGCCTTGTGGCCGTCCGTCTCCCTGCCAGAAGGCGTTGCAGAGCTTGCGGAGAAGCTGAAGGGAGCACTGCGGCGCTTCCATTTATGGAAGATATCAGCCTGCCGACAGGGTGCCAGAGAAGCCTAGGCCATGGTGAAGACGCGGTATACCAAGACAGACCCAAATCACATGGCCGAGGTCGAACCTGTGGGGCCCGATGGAAAAGAGATCCCCGTTAACTTAGTTTATGGGCAAGTAGAATTAGCCGCAAAGTATTCTCAACAGGATTGTAAGCTGGACCGCCTGTTGGATGGTATAGAGGAGGAATTTAGTCAGTCCGCATGACTATGTAATCAAAGTGACATGTATAATGCCTTCTAGCCGGATTGTAGATCATTTGTTGTTGCGGACCTTTTCGCTTCAACCTCCGGGCCCGATAGTCCGGAGTGAATCCGAATACCCGTTCAGTTATATAAAACCGGGGTATGCGTGGAGACCAGGCGTAGGGGTCATTAGTGCTTTATCAGACAAGTGCCCAACTAGTTATGTTATATTAAATGGGTAGTAAGAAACATCTTCCAGGGAGAATAGTTCCGTTAAGGGTTCCTTTCCCTGGGTAAGCATGCCCTAAAGTGCATGTCCGGACTGCGATAAGAAACGCAGAAAAAAGCATCTGGGGGCAGATATGGACAATAAATAAAAATCATCTTTTGTTCACCGACCGAATATTCCCTTAAGAACGGTAGCTTTCGGCTTCACCCAATCTGAGGTACACATCCGGCTGATCCGGCAGTAACAATCGCAGAGGTGCTCCCCTTATGCCCTAGCCGAATTAACAAGAACATAGGGCATAAATACAAGAGCCATGCAACCCAGCTTAGCCAAAACTTAAGTCATATCGATGCATATAATGGTGAAAAAAGGTACATGTGGACGTATAACACATGTGTTGGGAGTGAGGCCCAGATAAATAATTTAAGCTTCTGTGAAAGAAGCCCCCAGGTATGAAGAGTGCGGCTAGCGCATCTGTAATGTACAAGTGAGGCACAAGGTGACCCTTGAAGGCCTAGAGAAATAATAAGAGAAAGAAAGAAAGAGAAACAAGACAGATGATGTATATGCAGAAAATGGACAAAGGGAGGGGACTAACATAGAGTTCGGTGCTAGGCGTAGAATCTTCAGAGCCTGGCCACGTTCCATGGGTTTGGCTCGAGTCAACTAGTCGATGCATCCCGTAGTCGGCACGCTCCACCGGTCAGAACTTGGTCAATAATGAAGGGACCTTCCCATTTGGGCTCGAGCTTGTTCTTTTTCTTATCCGGCAGGCGTAGAACTAGTTCGCCAACGTTATAAGTTTTGGCCCGTACTTCTCTGCTTTGGTATCTGCGAGCCTGTTGTTGATAAAATGCGGAACGGGCTTTGGCTATGTCCCGCTCCTCCTCCAAGGTGTCCAGACTGTCCTGCCGATCGAGCTCGGTTTCTCTTTCTTCATACATGCGCACTCGAGGTGAGTCATGAATTATGTCGCAGGGCAAGACTGCCTCTGCGCCGTACACCATAAAGAACGGTGTATATCCGGTACTACAATTCGGCGTGGTCTGCAGCCCCCAGAGTACGGAGTCGAACTCCTCTACCCAGTGCGTGTCAGACTCCGTTAAGGAACGCACTAATCTGGGTTTAATGACACTCATTATAAGACCGTTTGCCCGCTCGACTTGACCGTTGGTTTGTGGGTGATAGACTGAAGCATAATAGAGCTTGATGCCCATTTTGTTGCACCAGAGTTTTACCTCGTCGGCTGTGAAGTTCGTGCCATTGTCAGTGATGATGATATGGGGGACGCCATAACGGTGTACAACCCCGGATATGAAATCTATCACCGGTCCGGATTTGGCTGTTTTAACAGGTTTGGCCTCTATCCATTTGGTGAATTTATCCACCATGACCAGTAAGTATTTTTTCTTGTGGGTTCCCCCTTTAAGGGGTCCAACCATGTCAAGCCCCCAGACCGCAAAGGGCCATGTAATGGGGCTTGTTTGGAGGGCGGTGGGTGGCATGTGGCTTTGATTTGCAAAGAGCTGGCAACCGGCGCAACGTTGGATCAAGTCCTGTGCGTCTGTCCGGGCTGTTGGCCAATAGAATCCTGTGCGGAAGGCCTTACTTACAAGGGCCCGGGCTGCGGCGTGACGACCGCCGAGTCCGGCGTGTATTTCTGCCAAAAGATTCCGCCCTTCCTCTTTGGAGATGCACCTTTGAAGGACTCCAGTAGTGCTTTTTTGTACAATTCTCCCTCATGGACCCTGTAGGCCTTGGATCACCGCACTATGCAGCGTGCCTCATTTTGGTCCTCCGGAAGTTCATGTCTAGTTAGGTAGGCCAGGAATGGTTCTGTCCACGGGGAAATAATGGCCATTATTACGTGGGCTGAAGGTGTTATTTCGGTGGCAGAGCCTCCGATTGTGTCAGAGTATTCGGTATCGGGCATTTTGGACGGGTCCGGACTATTGTTACCGGTGTCTCCTTCCCATACTACGGATGGCTTGAACAACCTTTCCAGAAATATGTTGGGGGGGGGGACCGTATCGCGTTTTGCGCCGATGCGGGCGAGGACATCCGCCGCCTGATTGTTCTCTCGAGCCACATGGTGAAACTCAAGCCCCTCGAACCGAGCTGACATTTTTAGGACGGCGTTTCGATAGGCCGCCATTTTCGGATCCTTGGCGTCAAAGTCTCCATTTATTTGGGATATTGCGATGTTTGAATCCCCACGCACCTCCGGGCCTTGAATGCCCATGGAGACTGCCATCCGAAGACCATCCAACAGAGCTTCGTATTCGGCTGCATTGTTGGAGTCTGTATACAATATTTGCAATACATACTGAACGGTATCCCCGGTTGGGGATGTCAGGACGACGCCAGCCCCTAGACCGGCCAGCATTTTAGAACCGTCAAAGTGCATGATCCAGTTGGAGTATGCGCTGTACTCTTTAGGGAGTTCGGCCTCCGTCCATTCGGCGACGAAGTCGGCCAATACTTGCGATTTAATGGCTCGTCGGGGTTTGTATGTTATGTCGAACGGGAGGAGCTCAATGGCCCATTTGGCAATCCGGCCTGTAGCGTCGTGGTTGTTTATAATAT
The DNA here is from genome assembly GCF_003073215.2 of Triticum urartu. Lineage (NCBI taxonomy): Eukaryota > Viridiplantae > Streptophyta > Magnoliopsida > Poales > Poaceae > Triticum > Triticum urartu. The sequence goes on along the minus strand of NC_053022.1, from coordinate 59,676,052 downwards.
CATTTGGGAAAGATCGCTTATATTTGGGTGAGTGGGTGGAATTGAATCCGAACCCTCACCTGATCTGGGATCCAGGGGCCGAGGAATTTCCAATTTTGGAAGTTCCGGTTCCGGGATGTGACCCGATAATCCTAGCCCGCTGCCTGACTCTAAGTTCAGGGATTGGTTGTTGTCCTCCCGCGAACGGGCGTCCGGCTCAGAGAGCTCGGGAATCCGGACATAGTTGGTGCTCAAGATGGAGGAGAGGTCGCCGCATTGTTCCTCCACCACTGCAATATGATGGGTGACCGGTGGAGAGTTAATCTCCCTTTGATCGGGTTTAAGCCCAATCTGATCATAGTCCTTAGCGACTCCCAAGGCGGTGATGCGATCTAAGAGCTCGTTTAAGGAGGCGAGCTCCATTGGATCCATCTGTTCGGCGAGTGCCGATTTGACGTGGAGGCTGTTTTCGATGACCCGAGAAGTCATCGTCGGCGCGGCGGCCGAACAGGCGGTCATGATGAAACCGCCTAGCCGGAGAGTTTGGCCGACAGCCAAAGATCCCCCGACAGTAGTACCGTCTTTAAAGACGAGACGAGACATCCTTCCTTCTGGCGACGGCACAGAGGAACTCTCAATGAAAGCACCAATGTCGGTGTCAAAACCGGCGGATCTCGGGTAAGGGGTCCCGAACTGTGCGTCTAAGGCGGATGGTAACAGGAGGCAGGGGACACGAAGTTTTACCCAGGTTCGGGCCCTCTTGATGGAGGTAAAACCCTACGTCCTGCTTGATTAATATTGATGATATGGGTAGTACAAGAGTAGATCTACCACGAGATCAGAGAGGCTAAACCCTAGAAGCTAGCCTATGGTATGATTGTATGTTGTCCTACGGACTAAAACCCTCCGGTTTATATAGACACCGGAAAGGGTTAGGGTTACACAAGGTCGGTTACAAAGGAGGAAATATACATATCCATATTGCCTAGCTTGCCTTCCACGTCAAGTAGAGTCCCATCCAGACACGAGACGAAGTCTTCAATCTTATATCTTCATAGTCCAACAGTCCGGCCAAAGGATATAATCCGGCTGTCCGGAGACCCCCTAATCCAGGACTCCCTCAACATGCCTTGCTAATCCAGGTGAATCAAAGCAAATCCTCAACCGAATCATACAACAATATTCGGTGGGATATTGTGCTAGTTTCCTATTACATAAAATACAGACAAAAAGAATACTTTAACAGTGAGTTCCAGTGTTTGGTTCACCGGTTTTCTTTGGGTCTTCTCTTTTTATTTTTTATTTTGGACAACATGTCTCAAATTATTACAATGCATATTGTACATTTTTCATATACTCTTCAAATATTTGTTTCATACACATTAGACATTTGTTTAAATACATATTTTGAACATTTTTAATACATGTTAAACTTTTTTAGTACATGTATACCTGTTTTTACTTGCATAATCATTTTGGGAACAACACAAACATTTTTTACATCGTATTAATTTTTTTCTAAAATGTGACCAACATGTTTTTCAAATGCATGGACATTTATGTAAAGTGCCAAATACAATTTTGTTTGAATGGTATGAAACAATTTTTTTAATTACGTGAACGTTACTTTACATTCTATAAGTTTATTTTCAGCCGTAAGGTAGTGATAATATTTACGTAGATGTAGCATTATGCGTGATGAAGGGGTCAAAATCTCCTTTGAAGTTGATGTCTATCTCTCCTCTTGCTGCTATCCGCCACTATCGGCAACAATCATCGCCCTCTGCCAATCTTGGTCGACTCTCCTCCTCTGCTTCAGTACCGTAACATTACCTACCTTTTGGGTGTGTGAGATTTGGGCCAGTCACCTGTTGGGCCCACATGTCATGCACCCAGATGCACCTGCCTTTAAGGCACCAAAGCTCAACCCCCTCACGTTTGGGGAGTAAATTGGTGAGCGAAGTTATGATATACTCTCTCCGTCTCATAGTGTAGAGTGTCAAAAATGTCTTACATTATAAGACGGAGGGAGTATTTTTTTTTTTTTGGAATAAGCCAATGCCAGGAATGCGGACACTAGTGATGGATGGCCCAAAAAGGCAGGAAAAACGCGGGCCTGGTAAAGAACCAACATATGTGAACGACCAACATTCATTTTGTCGAAGAACGGGGCAAACTATAGGGGCAATTGTACTACTACGTAATTTACTTCATCATCTTCTTTTACCCTTATTATTACATGAGCATTGGATGCGTTGATACATGATATCCAAGCCAACCAAAAGGCACAACACTTGACGGGGAAAAAATCTACACAGATCGCACGCAGGCGCACGCGCACATTTGTCCACAAATCAATCCCACAAATCGAAGAAGAAGAAAATGAAAACATAACATAACAACAAACGAATAATCAAACGCGATCGATCGATGCAAATTTAACCATGAAAAACGTCAGCGGTAGGAACTTGGGAGTTGGAAAGCTAGTGGTTGACGAAGCGGCACATCTTCCTGATCTCGCCCTTGCTGCCGTGCGGCATGGGCAGCTTGCTGAGCTTGACGAGCGAGTCGGAGAAGTCCTCGTCCCACAGCGTGCCGTTGTCGGCGTACTCGTGCACGTGGCCGCGCGCCTCCTTCTCCGTCAGCAGCTGCCAGTCGGAGTTGAAGGTGACGATCCTTGCCAGGTTGTTGTGGTAGTAGCTGTTGTCCAGGAAGTCCTTGACCTTCCTCAGCTTCGGGAGGAACCCCGGGACGGCCGCCGCCACCGCGCCGGCGTCCTCGTCCCTGATGTTGTTGGGCACGATGGGGTCCGGGCCCTTGGCGCACTTGCCGGCGAGGAGGCCCCGGTATGCCGGGAGGATCTGGTCGGCGGGGGCCGTGAGCCGGGCGCGGAGCGACGAGCAGTGGCCCACGCCCACGGCGTGCGCGCCGGACAGGATCACCAGCTCCTCGATGGTGAAGTTCTTGCGCTTGAAGTTCTGGATGAGCTCCGCGATGGTGAAGGTGGAGTCGGGGAGGTCCTGCTGCGCCTCCGCCGCGTGGGAGTGCACGCCGTCCAGGCGGCCCGCCAGGGCGTCGAAGTGGACGTGGCCGTTGCTCAGCAGGCTGGCGGCGTCGCGGGCGGCGAAGATGAGGATGTCCGCGCAGGAGACGACGCCGGGGCACCGGTCCTCCACCGCCGACTTGATGTCGTCGAGCAGGTCGAAGGCGGCCAGGCCGATGTTGATCGGCGCCGTCTTCTCCGTGTTGGGGTTCTCCGGCGTCGGGTCCAGCAGCACCGACGCGTCACAGCCCTGCACGTACGTTCTTCCGTTAGTTATCCAGTTGATCATACTCCAACAATTGATTATCTTACCCAATTATCTTAAACTAACTAAGGCTAGACATAGTGGCGGTAACTTAGGTAGTAACTTAACACATTCCAAGACAATTTTGTTTGTGTGGCAAGTATTTAGAAAAAAGGTGCTTGTGGTAACATAATATATTACTGTAACATAGCGCTTCCCGAGGCAAAATGAATCTACGAGATAATAAATAAAGCAATCTATAATAGTACTACTACTATGTTACTTTCATTATGAAGATAGTAACTTAGACTAGTGTCATATGCATGACACTAGTCTAAGTTACTCCCCACTATGACCAGCCTAAGCATGGTCGTTACTAGCACAATTCCTTAGCTTTGATGGGACAAATCAAGCATTTTAACCAATCACACAGCTGAAGTGTGCATGGGAAGTCATTTCGTCGGTACTTGCAAAGCATTATTATAGCACGATCTGGATCTGAAATGTGCTGATTACCTTTTAGTTGTTGGACAGACATGCACTCCGAATGCACTGTCGGCAATGTGCATTATTGGGCAATAAGTATCGATTAGTCTAATTAGTTACGTACTGATAGATGGACCATCTCGGAGAGACTTGTATGCACCTTCATTTTCAGATGAAAAGGGGAATATTTATGTTTTCCACCTATAATCCATTACATATTAATTACTCTTAAATACAAATAGTACTATAGGAGATTTTCAACAGATCATTTGAACTTGTGGGGTGCGGATATTGAGCACTGGTGCAAGCAATTATTGATCTTTGATATAGGTGCGCTTTCTCTTTCTCTTTACAGTCTATGGCTTGCCTTTCTTCTGTGTTTTCTTTCCATGGCAAAAGAACAAGGGAAAAGCTAACAACGTCTAATACATTCATATACCCCACAAAAAAAGTCTAATACATTCCTATCCTAGTTATAGAATACACACAATGCAATTAGTTTACACTAGTTGATGTTCAAAGACAGTATATTACAAATATATCACAATCATCCTCCACACTTTATCTATACTTTATACCTAGCATTTTAGACCTAGTTGTATATTGAGAAGAGAAACACCCATCAAGTACCGGCATCTAGTAGTCAAGTAAAGATGCTACAAGTAACCACCTTATCTATTCTAGGTTGCAAAACCAAAACTAAAAACTGCCCTTTTGCTGTCAAGTATTGTACTCGCATTGTACACTCCTCTCATTCTTAATAGGGGTGCCTGCCTACTTAGGGGAATGGAAAGCACAACATGACTCTTACCAAGAAAATTCTACATGCCGGATAGCCATGGACACAGACGCCTAACCGCGGATCGTTAGAATTTGTCATCCAAAGTCGCCCAATCATTCACGAAATTTCGAGGAAAAATCTAAACTACTCCTACGATGACGACGCATAACCGTGGATTCTCAAGAGAGCCTATTATCACGCGTATCATCATCAGGCACATGGGGAATTAAAAGCAGAGAAATGACAAAAGACAACGACACCGGGCACACGGAAGAAAAGCAGAAAAAGGAGAAGAGAAAAGCAGAGGAAGAGAGCCGGAGATAATGACAATGGGCGGCACAGTGATGCTGCCGGGTCCTAGCAAAGTGAAAGGCGAGCGGCCGGCCTAGATAGCTGGAAAGATGGATATCTACATGTCCAAGGAAAGCATCGTGTTCCGGCGGCATCGGTTCGGCTGTGCAAGTGTTATCCTCGGCATCAGCTGGGCTAGCTGCGCAAGTTATGTGCATCAGCTGGTGAGGAGGTAGCGCACGGAAGCTAGCCGTTCAACTGTTCAAGTTGAGCATAGTGGCTGGGAGTGACGTGCTTCCATGATTCACATCTGGGCGATGACAATGACGTGCAAACCAACTACTCCGCTAGCCTAACATCTGGGACTACTTTGAAACTTATGATGGCTCCTAACTGTCCAGATAACTCCGTGCTTAACTAATTGCCATGTTCACTGATTGGTTCTTTCAGAATATATACCCATTCCAGCTTCGAATTGAATTGCATCGTGTACGAATGTGCTGCGGCATTGTGGATCACGAGCGAAGTCACTGTGCATGCACCATGTAAAGTTGCAGGTGGGCTGCACGCATGGACAAACTGCTCTTACTAGCTAGCTTAACCAGTGCTACTGTACACAGAGGTACTTCTGCTAGCTCGACAGCAGTGGCCGGCGGTGTGGTTACCGGTTAAAGAGCATAGCAGTGGCCGGCCGGAGTGACAGAGAAGAGAGAGATAGACGGCAGCGGCGGCGTACGTACCCTGACGAAGCAGTCGTGGAAGATGAGGCGGACGAGGGCGGCGCCGCTCTTGCGGTTGGCCTTGATGGCCCTGGCGACGTGCCACTTCACCACGTTCTCCACGCCCCGGCAGCTCTTGTCGTAGTACCCCACCTTGAGCGAGCTCGCCTCCGCCGCCACCGCCGCCGCCAGCAGCACGGCCACCGCCACCGCCGCCACCGTCCTCATCATCCTCGCCGGCCAACCAGCTCACCCACGCACGCACGGCGTTACACCTACCCGCCGCCGACAGAAGCAGCGGCTGCGTGCTGCGCCTTTGCTCGCTCGAGTGGCCGGCACTGGCTGGGAGAGCAGTGCTGCTGGTTGGTGTGGTGCGGGCTGCGGGGTGCAGTGCGCTGCGTGCTCAAGGGAAGGCTCCGGGGCGCGTGGTATATAAGGGCGGGCCGGCTCGATCGCTGCTCTGACGAGAAATTTAACGGCTGGTGATCTGCCCGATCGCCCCGTGACAGCGAGCGCCCAACGTAAAAAGGGGAGGTGGCCCCGGCGTACGCCTGTGGCGTGGTACAACCTGCCAGGACTCCTCTTTGTCTCGACCGGGGCGTGAACAGTCTCGGGAGAAGTGGTACGCACATCAGACATGTGCGTGGGTGCCAACATGTCCGGGCAAAACATAAGCTCGGCCACATTTCAGAAAAGATTTTTTTTGCGAATATCTCATACAAGATTCATTCAAACCTTGTTAAACTTTTGTCGACGCGTGATTCGATTTAGTCAGCAGAGATTTTGGTTCGATCCACCGAATCGGAAGCCGTTTCGGCAATTTACATACGGTAAAAATACTTTCGGAATCGAATTTCAGGACACGGGTCCGACACGACAAGGTCGATGCATGGTAGGACGGTATGTTGAAATTTACACATGGCATTCAGTTACACATTTCTTGAAAGACCGCTTATTGGAGTTACTGAGAAAGAGTGATTCATGGTGTTGATGTAGAATGCGCACGGATTTACATCATTGTCGTGTCATTAGCTTACCATCACCGCTTTAAGACGCCGAGTATGACTATGTTTGATTGGGCTTGGATACAAGTCATGGGGAGAATGTATCCAATGCACCGCGCCTATGGTTTAGGTCATTGGATGAAAAGGCGACGAGCAAGATTAAACACAGGTTAGGTGGCTGCTTATCCTATATACATAAGAAGTTGATCCCCACTATGATATTTATCTCAACATGGGCCACCTCATGAAAGGCCCACCACTACATGCATGAGAAAAAGTTTTTCACTATTACTTGATCTCATGCACACCTTTCATCTCACCACACATGCCACATCATCAAAGGTCCACTCAATATGCATGAATTTTTTTTCCATTAAGTTATGCCACTTCTATTCAAAATATTTTCTAAGTACACAATAATCAAATACAATATATAATATTTATTTTCAGCTTTAGTTCATATATTATTAATTCAACGATGAAAGCTTCATACAATCAAATCCCTGAAATATATTGCAATCGATTTCAGCAGCAACGCGTCAGGGTATTCTCTAGTTTACATAAATAATCTTGTATTTTGTAAAAATCAGTGCGCACCACAGCTCTTTGGGGTTTTGGTTGCTGCTATTTTTAGGAAATATAACCTTATATTTTTACCAATATCAACCCGCAATCCACCTCAGCTCAGAAAATCAACCCAACAAGTTATCTCATCTAAAACTTGATAATCCACACACAAGTTTCATCATGTTTCATATCTTAAAACTTGATGAAACTTACTTCCATACCCAAGACTTCATGAAACTTAGTTTTGTATCAAAAATTAGTTTCATAGCAAAATACCGAAGGTTGATTTTTATGGAAATACAATGTGTTTAATATGGCAGGAGTCAACAGATCATGGTCATCACTTCTCCATCCAACAATTGAAGAAGCATGGTCACATCCGGTGCACATATACATTGGGTTCATAGACATATTCTTAAACCACCTTGAAAACTAAGGCATGCACAAAGCTAGAGTGTAGCTAGTCCTTCGGTATATCATTCTCATCAAGAGTCGATAGTAAACTGGTCACACAAAATAGTTGTGTCCTAAAATGACGGAACTGGTTTAAATGTGACCTACACAAAGACAACAATATTGACTAGCCTGAGTACCAATGAAGATTCTAGGTAATACTAATAGGGTACCATTGCAAAGGTTATCTCAAATCATCCTACATAGCAAAATAGATAATCACCTGAACATGCACTTTTGTAGATACCTAACATGGTATCCCACCCAGAGTTAGCTAGCTAGACATCACGATGCTACATATCGACCTCACTGCCAACAGGCTACGGCTATGGCAGGTCACTCGATCGATAATTAGTTTCAAGTTGAGTCACTTCCCGAATCAACATGAACAAGACCAAACTACGATTTATTTGTTGTTGTTGTTTTTACGAAAAGGACTCTGATATATTATAAGAGACCAAAAAACCAGCTTACATGTCCTATCTCTACTCTTCGTCTCATGCATCTACTTGGGCAAGTTGGTAGACATCTTTTTTTCCCGCAATTAAAGGTGTGAATGATGAACAAACCAAGTTTGACTCCATAAAAATCTCTTGAAACATAGTTTCATACCCCAAAAATACCAAATTTTAGTTTTGTATCTGAAACTTAGTTTCATAGCAAAATCCTATAATGATTTAATATGCCTATGACGGAGGCCTTGCTTTGGGTGGTCACGGGGGATAAGAAATAAGGGACAATCATGTCGGGAGAGTAGTTCCTTTGTTGTCTTAAGGGGTGTATTTGTAACAAAAACTTTTCTTCTCTCTTAAATAATATACGAGGCAAACCTTTTTCATCTGTTTCAAAAAAAGAGCATGTCCATAACTTCTCCATGCGATAATCGGAGAGACATGGGTGCAGTCGGTGTACATATTCACTTGTTGCACTGAAATGTGAAAACTGCTTTAGTTACATATTGTACTTCCCAGAAATACCACTATTTAGAGTTAACAAGAGAGAATGATTCATTGTGATTTAGAATATGCATGGATTTGCATCATTGTCGTGTCATTATCTTATCATCATCTATTTAATATGTCGAGTATGACTATGGTTGATATGGTCGGGCTTGGATACAAGTTGTGACAAGAACCTATTTGGTGCATTGGCCAAATATATGCACATGAGGCACCCGTGATTTTTTTGGTTCGCTGGACGAAAAGGTAACGGGCAAGATTCAACACAAATTAGGTTGTAGCATATTTACATAAATACCATTATATTTTAACCAAATCAACCACCACTCTATCTCTTTGGGGTTTTTGTTGCTGTTATTTCCAGAGAAAATAATATTATGTCTTTATAAAAATAATATTACATTTTTGTCACTATCTACTCGCAGACCATCTCAATTAAGAAAATCGATCTGAAAGATTCTCATCTAAAACTCCATATACCATACATGAGTTTCATCTGATACTAAGTTTCATATCGAAAAATTCCCCGAAACTTAGGTTTTTATAGCAAAATACCAACAACTTGGAGTGGTTGATTTATGTAAAAAAACTCTCTTTTTCCAAATATGGATGCCCATCTCTTCTCCTTCTAACGATTGGAGAGGCACGGTGCGTCCAGTCTAAATAGCAAATACTTACCATTTTTCTAAATGAGCCCCCTCTCCAATTTCCAATAACAGAAATCACAATGTCTTTCTGGAACAAACTACCAACACCAAGACAAAAAATAAAACAAACACAATGATGCATGATTTGAAGATGAACCCAGTTAGGCTATCCCCAACTGGCCATCCAAACCTTGGGAGACTTAGAAGTTTCAACGAGCATCACTCTCCTCATCTTGGGAAAGCCACAATCTGGGTCTACAGGACGAATATTTTATTTTTCAGCTGACACCAGCCGCATGTATTTTCGAACAATCCTGCTATAGATAGGTTTCATAACAAAATACTGGAGGAAACCAGCCAAAGCTCCACTAGGAAAGGGTCGTCTCCCTTCATCCAGCAGTGATCCGAAGCGAAGACCTCCATCCTTGGGCAGCTCTGAAAACCTCTCCAGCGATCATCTCAACCTTTTTTACGCCCCATTTTAGCACCCCTTGTTTTTTTTCTGGATTGTCTGCCAAATAAACCAAACATGAAGCATTTTAACAACCAGGTTAACAGGAACACGAGGATTAGAAACCTTGTCATTTTCAAATATCACACCATTTCCCAGCTTCCAAATTGTCTAGAGCAGATATTCCATCTACTGCCAAATTTCTAAAATCTTTACTAAAGTTCTTAAGCCATATGTCAAACATGTATTATATATTCTCGGGTATATTAGGTAAATCGAAGGCACATTTCATAATATTCCAGAGCAATCAGGCGACATAGCAACCAAAAAATAGATGGTTAATGTTCTCATCTCTAACACAAAAAGGGCAAAAAAAATTCCACAACCCATCCCCTTCTAAGTAAATTATCTTTCGTAAGAATGTTATTTCGAGGAACCAGCCAAAGAAGCACTTTAACTCTTGGGGGTATTTAAATTTTCAATAAAAATTATGTGGATATCTCGTCCCATTTTCAGTCAAGTATCTGTAACACGTTCTAACAATATACAAACCATTTTTTTGTCAAAGTTCACTGAATCCTGTATTTTTGATCTGTAAGTGTCACCCCGCCACATACCTCCTTAATATGATTCTAAAGCTCAAGAGAATCTCCACAAAGTGTTCTTCTAAATTGTACAACATCAAGGCCGTTCCCCAACATCTCACTGACAGATTTGTTCTTGTCAAAACACATGTTGTGGTATAACCTAGGGGAATTTCCCTTAAGAGGTATGTTCCCAACCCATCTATTATCCCAACATCTTACATTCTACCCATTTCCCACAACAAGCCTACATAAGGATAAGAAATTTCTTGATGTTTAATCAACTCAGGCCAAAATTGTGAATCCCCATGTTCCTTTTTTAATTCCAGCAAGACGTTTACTCTTTTGATATTTATTGACTAGCAATTGCTTCCAAAGACCCTCAGTGTTAAATAGCTTCCACTACCATTTGCATAACAAAGCTTTATTCATTAAAGCTAAATTTTGAATCCCTAAACCCCTATATCATTTGGGTGCACTGAACATGTTCTGGACTGAAGGCGCCTAGAGGGCTATAAGAGCATGCACAAAGGTAAAGTGTAGCTAGCCCTTTTGGTCCGTCATTCTAATCAAGCGGGTCGATAGTAAACAGATTTGTAAAAATGTTCTAAAAATGACGGAACTAGTTTTAAATGTGACCCGCACATATACAATAATGCGGGGCGAAATCTTTTTTCGGCATATACAATATGTCGAAGATTCTGGATAAACACTGATTAGGGGCACCTTTACAAAGGTTTGCTCACACTATCCTAACAAAATTGATAATGATCAACCGGCATACACTTTTGGAGACACCCTAACATGGCATCCCGTCCCAATGCCAGACATCACGACGCCACACCCACACATCGACCTCGGTGCCCACCGGCTGCGGCCATGGCAGGTCACACTCGATCGGCAACCAGTTTCAAGATGATTTAGTTTCTGAATTAACGCCAACAAGACCAAACCTCGGTGTACTTGCTTGTATACATGCAAAGACAAGAGACCCGAAAAATACATGCTACGTCTTCCCTGTTTCGTTCTGTTGTCTCGGCCGGGCGTCTGCTTAGCCGGAGGTTGGTGCACGTCGTTTTCCGTCGTGATTACGGGTGTATGGCGAGCGCACCGAGCTCGGCAAACATCAACGTCCTCAAGCTACATAAGCGACCCTGCAGTTCGGTCCGACTCGTTGCGTTAGCGAGCAGAGGCCCCGATCCGTCTGGACTTGCCGTCGATGAGTTTCATTTGGCTTGTTGCACGCACTCACTGGTTCAAGTTGAGCAGGCAGAGACTCATGAATTGAGGATGTCTCGACTGGTTTCAATTGCCAGCAGCTGAGCCAACGTAGGGCAAGAGGACGAAGGCCCCGTGAAACACGCGCCTCCTCTGGGCGCCGTGAAACCTTCGTCGTGGCCGTGTTGATTCCACCGGACCAAAGCAGTCACTCAATCAATCGGAATGTCTCGACTGATCGAACGAGGGTTGGGTCGGGGAGGTTTCCGCGGCGGGTGTCGGGGTGGTGCCGTGCCAGCGCGCGCTGCTCCGGGCGGGGGCGTCGCGGTCGCGGTTGGTTGGCGCGTCCCCGGCGCCCGCGCGCGCGCCGTCGGTGCCGGACCGACCACTTGCGGCGACGTGAAAAGCCGGGTTAATCATCACCGGGATCTTTTCTCCACATGGTACGTGCGTGCGTGTGGCACACGTACGTACTCACTCACATTAATCGGACCATGCACGCACGCACGCACGCACACCCGTCCGTCCGTCCGTCCGGTGGTTCCGACGTTCCGATCCGCCCATCACTCAGCCACAGCGGTAGCGGCAGCACGATCGCGCATGTGATTCTCGATCGATCGACCGTGTGCGCTTGGTCAGCCGCCTCGAGTTAACCAGCCATAGCTATAGCCAGGTCACTGTCCCGCAACCTCCGCCACCGGGACTGCGCAGTGCCAGTGCGTGACTATTTGGCCTTCTTCCTCGCACTGTACGCAAGCCATGAACGCAAGACGACGCCCCGGGAACCCCCGTCCAGCCCGACTTGGTAACCTTCGTTCGCAAGGCCAGACCGTTGCTCCTCCAGAATCGGTACGTATACTGACTGAGCATACGCATGCAGTGATGCACACACGCATACTGTAGTTGTCACGAGGTGCGGCAGTGATGCACTGCATTGGCGCCTCTGGAAATGGGCACGCATCTATACACGGCTGTCCAGCGTGCTGTCAGCTCTTCCTGCAATACCGTCGATCGGTCGCTGTGTGGCTAAATTTCGTGTTTTGATCCTTTTTTTATATCTATTCCAAATCTGATCCTAATCTGATAAAATTTTGAGATCTGACCTTTGTGCTACCGCCAAGGTCCATAGCGGTAGGGTTGCATGCCCTACCGTAAAATTCTTCTAAGTGTTGAACACAGTGCGTGTTCGTGCCTACCGTCAAGCACCTTGGCGATAGGGATGTTTCCTACCGTCAAGGTCTCTGGCGGTAGGCTGTTACATCCTATCGCCATGGACTTTGACGGTAGCAAAAGGGTCAGATCTCGAAAAATTTTCAAACTAGGATCAGATCTTGAATAGGTTTCAGAAAATGGTCAAAACACAAAATTTTGCCTCACTGTGTCGAGAACGCTTCATATGGTTAAGCTTTCTCTTTTGATATTAGATCATCAAGCATTCCCTTTTGGTTTTCTTGTTTCTTTGCGAGAGAGAAAGATGAGCTGGTTTTGACGCTTTGCAGGTGACACGTCCATTTTATGCAGGCAGCAGGTAGGCGAGTAACGATCTTGGCCTCCACGTACGCACACATAGAAGAAAAGAAAAGTCGTCCCGATGCTTCCCCCCTCACTTTCCGCATCGGTTCGTCCGGCGTGCAAGCCAGCCGGGAACGAAGGAGGCGATCTCGACCGACTGCGAGATGCAGCTCGGCACGGCAGCACGCAACCGGTTTAATTCGTGGTGGCCAAAGCTGCAAGCTTCCAGCTTGCGCTGTCATATGGTCCATCTCCATCCCATGCTTGGCCAAGCTAGCGTCGATAGCAGCCGCGGCTTTTGAGCGAGCCTGCGGGAACCTGCTTTTGTTTGTTCTCTCGTCGCTTTTTGTTAGGATATTAAACCTACTTTTGCTGCTTTGCATGGCTATTTGCCCCTTCTGTATGCTAGTAGCCTTAGAGTATCTTCAGCCGCGTCCTCGGCAAGACCCCTCAGGCGAGTTTTTAGCTGTCGGCGTCAAAAAATCGGTCCAGTCGCGTTCCAAGGGCTTAATTTTCATCGGCTCAGACCGAAATTGGCGCCGGCGGATCCAACCCGACCCCGACGTGCTGGGGGCGTTCGAGGGCGTCGGGCGAATCTTTTTTGGCGCGAAAGAGTCACGGGCCCTCCTTGCCAGCGACTCGTCTCGCTTTTCGCCGCTTCGTCGTCCTCATCGCCTCGTTTTCCGCGGCGAATCAATGTCAAAACTGTCGCGCGCTGCCGTGCCGGTCAGCCTCCGCCATTGATGCCTCACGGGCGGCGCGGTAAAAACGAGACGACGCGCGTCCCCTCGCATGCCACGCGTAACGCGGCGGCAACGTGTACGCGCGGCGCCTCCGCCTACATAAAGCCGACCCCCGGCGCGCCGGTGGCACGCACAGAGTCTCCACCGCCGGCGCCACCTTTCTCTCCCTTCCGCCCTCTCCTCTCGCCGTCTCCAGCTCAAAGAATGGCCGAACACTTCCCAGGCGACGGCGCGGCGGCGAACGGCTCTGGCCGCCGCCACCTTCACGGGAACGAAGCTCGGCTCCTCTTCGAGGCCGAGTACCCGGTCCCGCCGGACATGCGGGTGCCCGGGGCCTGGAGATCAGCGCGGCGAGGGAGGGGCCACACTATGTCCCTGATAGCCCGCTCTGGGAGCCATACTTCCGCCGCCGCCACGCCGAGCAGCTCGAGGCCACCAACGGTGTCGTTCCCTCCGGCAGGTTCAACTCCGAGGGAAGGCGTCGATGGTGGGGCGTGCCCGGCCGCACGTTGGAGGCCGTCCTCGAGTACATCGAGGGCGGCAACACGCCGAGGTTGGAGTACCCCTCCCCCCGTCCTTCTCTCGCCGTCGTGGGAGCTCGTGGATGCGGAGGCACATGGACCCCGGGGCGTCCTCCTCCTCGTCAGGTCGGTCGACCGACTCTCCCTGCCTCCGCCCCGTCAAGCCGGAGCCCCAGGACACGCCTGTCAGCGCGCGCACCCGCAACTCCGGCGTCTGCATCGACGACTCCGCCCCCGCCTCTGGCCGCCTCGTCCTTGTCAGGCCGAAGCCGGAGCCCGGCCTCCTCGCGGAGTACGAGGAGATAGCCCGGCGCGGCTTCTCCGACGAGAACGCCCTACGGTGGGCGCGGGACGACTACCTCCGCGACGAGGTGGTCCGGCAGCGCCGGGCCCTGGAGGAGATAGCCGCCCGCAAACGTGGGCGCGAGGACGAGCACGGCGTCGTGGTCCTCGACAGCGACGACGACGACGCTCCCGGACCGTCCAACCCGCCGCGCCAACCGGGTGAGGGTTGCAGCAGGGACGGCGGCCGCGGCGGAGACGACGACGACGACGATGGCGGCGGCGACTACACGCGGTTCTACCGCCTCCTCGACATGTAGATCTGCAAGGCGGCGGGTGGCGAGGGAGACGGCGAGGAGTAACCTAGTAGCTTTTTTTTCTTTTTGTAAAATATTTTAAATATGAACGAACTCACCGAAGTTTCATTGAATTTGCGCCGTGTTTATGCCATAATTTATATTTTCAAAAAAACGTGGGCGCAGTGACTGGGGCATCACGCCCCCATCGCGTCGTTTATCGCCGATGCGCCCCCGGGGGCAATTTTTAGCGCCTTCAGGGGGCCAACGGCTGGAGATGCTCTTAAGATAGCAGGATTGGGCCACACTGTGGAGTTTGTTACATCCGATCCACATTAATTACTTGGATGATGCTAGCTTGGAATGGAGTATATACGTGAAATGATAGATATTCCTGAAATTTTACAAACATACACCTCACATCTTTGCTTACTTGTAAAAAAAATCAAATCTTTTTGAACCTGAAATTTTCGAATTTTTAATTTAAAAAAAAATCGGCCTCCATGGAGGCCGATAGCCAAGACGCCATTCTCCCAAGAAATGGATTAGTTTTTATTTTTTGAAACAGTGCATGGATTCATCCCTTGGAATCTCTACTCCTAATGGACGACTTGGTTGAATAGTCCCCCCCACTTTCAACCGGTTTTTTTCCATCAAATTACCCCCACCCCTTCCCCACCCCTTTTCTACGGGTTTATTTTCGTCTCCATTCTTTCCTTATAAACCAACACTTTTCTAAGATACAAAAGATCACAGGTCTAACTTTCCTAACTTACCTAAATCAACTGATTCCTCCCATCAATGCAATTTACTTTAGGAAATAAAATAATGAATTTTAAGGAAAGAAATAACGGAATTTTACCCACGATCTATTTAAACCAAATTTATATGCCAATAAGATCAATTTTCGGTAACTTTTATATGGAAAGGAATAATTCATGATCAATCTTTAATCAAGCATAAAAAAATTGGGTAGTATTTGGTAACTTTTATATGGAAATGAATAAATCACGATCAATCTTTGATCAATCATAAATCATTACTATTATATGAGAATGGGTCATTTGATTCCTCTCTCGAAAAAGAAAAAAAACAGTACGCCGCCAACTCCTCTCTCGATCCTATCCTCCTTGATATCTCTACTCCTAATGAAGCAGTTGGTAGCCTGGTACTCCGGTTTTATTTTCGTCCGGTTTTATTTCATCCCACCTCCCACTATTGACTTTTTTCTTAATTAATAACTCCACCCTCCTGCTGGTTTTTTTCTAATCTAATTCAATCTATTGATCCTTACTTAGTCACAATGCACTTACATGTAGCCTTGACAGATCGGTTTCCATATGAAATAAAACACAATCATCAATCAATCCTTGGTTCTCTTTTATAGGACTTGTTGCCATACATGAACCATACGATAACTTCCATATACAAAATAAAGGGAAACACAATCAGGTTTCCTTCCTTTCCAAAGTTCTAGCCACCGACCCCCTCCCCAGACCGCGTTCTTTTTCCCATGCCACCATCGACAATCTGCTCTCCCATTTCCTCGTCCTCCCCACGTTGTGAAGTTCCAACGCACAACTACACAAACACCAGTGACATAGAAAACCACCGCCTCCTCCTCCGCGACACCGCCTACTCTATTTTTCCCCTCTGTGTGGCGACCTGAATGGAAGGCGGTGGATCTGGGATGCGCCTGGTTCCACAAGACGTCAGGCGTAAGGAAGGATGGAAAACCACCGGCTGGACGGCCAAGGGTGGCCCATTGAAGGTTTGAAACCTCCTATGGCGTAATTTTGTGCAACCTGCATGAAGATTGTAGGAGCTATCCATGTGGTCATTCCATCAGCAACAAGTACGTATTGGATAGCACATAATTTGAAATTCTTGACGGAGTTGACTGACCATGACTTTGACTCTCACAATGTTGCATGTTCTTCGGAGTTGACTGGTGGCGTTTTTAGGTTATTACTACCATGAAGATGAGAGGAACATCGAGAAAAATCCTTTCCCTAAAAAATGGATGGGAGGAATATCTTGGTCTATGATTTCATGATGAATAGGACCCTGAGAAAGCAGTGGATGATGCCCCGTTGATTCTCTTTGAATTCGGCTACAGTGGGAATGTGTATAGTCAGGCTTGGAGTGAGCGCTCCATGCATCTGTCAGTGGCACTCAGAGATTGGTTGTGCCGCTCTTGTGAGGGTGTGTGGGAGTGGTGTGCTCGAGACAGGCCAATCTCGTGAGCAGGTGCGGAGATGAGTTGCACAAGAGAAACATTGGTGGGATGAACCCAAACCTTTATTTTTTTTTCTAATATGAATTATCCTTCCTTCTTAGAAAAACATGTTTTGAGTAAAGTTATCTTACTGTAGACATGTATTGACAATTAATCAAGTATCAACATCATTGCATGCTTATTGTGTGGAATGTGTGTCCCAATGTTGACAGAAGGTATAAAAAGATTGTCTTGGAATTATTATTTTCTTGGGAAGATATTGCCCTGAATTCTCATTTCTCATCAGAAATTTAGTATCCATTTTCGTTGATCTTATTTGCAACATGTACAAGTCAGTAATAATCTAAGGGGGTGCCCTACCGGAGAAGATTATGATAGTTGGACAAGAAACTTGGTACTGTCGTGCAAGGTAGAGGTAGGAGAAATAGGAGATAAAAGCATGCATGGTGGGAGAAGGAAGTCGAGTGTCACGTGGTAGGACATGGAGTGTGGAAGAAAGACAATGACGAGATGTATGTACCTACTAGATCATGACCATGAGATATCATCCCATAAAAATGGCCTTTGACTCTCATGTCACATGAATTTTCTCTTTGTATATATATATTTGTTAGTCCGTGGCAACGCACGGACACTTAGCTAGTATCTTGTAATTATTCGGTTGTGATTGACTTTGTTATATACTTTGGGTAATAATTAATATAAAAAAGTTGTGTGCATCACAAATGATGCAGAGAGGCTAGGTTTCAACTTCCTTTTTCTTATCTTTCTATTTGCCAGCGTGGGCTAGAGCTAGCTGCGGAGCGTGTGATTGATAGAAGTATAAACTTGCCCATGACTCATGATGACCCAGTGTAAAGCTGAAGAGACTAACACTTCCCCACTCGAGCTTAAGATAATCATTTGGAAGCTAGCTTGTTAACATCAGTTTTAGACATAGCGACGCCGGACCGACAGAATAATTAGGCTGTACTATCAGTAAGCAGTTCAGAAAAGTCAGGAGTACAATCGGAAAGTAATTCCCAGAAAAGGCCTGTGGATTAATGTATGATGTCTGGATTAGACTATGCACGCAATAATCATGCTGATTAAAGCTGTTAGTGGATCATGACACAATATAGAGCTAGCTAAAACATGTCTGATATATTCTGATAATGCTGTGTGATGCATGTATGGTTGGTAGACATGCCATTTTAATTAGCTAGGCACTATGTTTTTGGCTGTTTTCTGCTCGCTTGCTTGCTTGTGGTACATGGATTTCCATGTACAATCAAGAAGTTTAGTGCTATTGTTGGCTAATCAAACGGGCTAATTCCCTCGGATCATGCTATTTACGTAGAATCAGATACGCGCTTAATTAGCGGCTTGGTATGATGATGATCGCTTAGCATTGCACTCATGATACAGCGTAAAAGACCGACGAGAATATCGCATATCCATTACTTAATTAGATCATGAGAAAGGTGCTGGTTAACTAATGACATGACCGGTGTAAGTACCAATAAAGCTCTCCTTTAAGATTGTAAACAAAAATAGAACAAAAATTCAATCTGTTTAGCTAGGTTGCCAGAACCTGCTTTAATTTGTTCTCTCCACTTTTCGTTAAGATATTAACATACTTTTTGCTTGCTTTGCATGGTCGTTTGCCCATTCTGTGTACTCCTACTAGCCTTGAGATAGAAGGTCTGGGCCACACAATTGAGTTAGTTACATGTGATCCCGGTTTAATTGGATGCTACTCCCTCCGTCCACTATTATAAGATGCTCTAACTTTCTTTTTAAATTAGATGTATATAGACATGTTTTAGGGTATTTGTTTAGTCATTTCAATCCGTCTGTGGTTCATATTAAAATATCTAAAACGTATTATAATTCCAAACGGAAGGAGTAGCTCAGAATGGAGTATATATGTTGGTACTATGATAGCACAAAATGAAGGCTTTAATTAGTCAACGAAAAATATTTCACAATTCAGGCGCCAAGCAATATGTTTTTATAATTTTTATTGCGGCGGAAGAAATACAGACTAAGAGTTAACTTGCTGGTCTTGGCTGGCTATCTGATCCGAAGTGCGTGATTGACGGACGCTAAGTATCGGCTGGGTGAGATAGCTGTCTAATCTCCGCTTGCGTCAGCACAACCATTTGTGACATTAAGTGTGTTGCATTCGGGCCTTTACAACACGAGCCTTCTTGCACTCCCGTTGAACTGTTATGTGCCAGATTGCAGCCGTTTGCAACATTGAGTGTGTTGTGCTTGGGCTTTTGCAACACGAGCCTTGTTGCGCTTCTTGAACCGTTATGTCTTGAATCTTCATCCGCGTCAGTGTAACAGTTTGCAACACTGAGTGTGTTGCGCTCGGGCCTTTGCAACAGGAGCCTTGTTGCACACTCGTCGAACCGTTATGTGGCACCCAAGCGACGTGTGGCTCATTTTTCTTTAAAAGCAACAAGCATCATGTTGGTCTCATGTGTTTGCAACAAGGCTTGTGTTGCAAACCGGGTGGTCAGTCTGCATTGCTTTGCGCTCCGTATGATCAAAATCGGATCGGATGACCACAGAGACGACCGACGCGCATTGAGTCATCGAGAGAGGGACCCTTTTCCCGAGTCATCGTGAGAGGGGCCTTTTCCCTTGATAATAACTTGCCCATGACTCATGATGATGAAGTGTAAAGCTGATGAGACTATCAGGTATTCAGTTGAGCTTAATCAAGCTCTCATCTTTAATCATGAGAGAGTTGTCTTGTTAACATCCGGGACCTTAACCTGCTAGTCAAGGCTAATGTGCAGCCTTGGTGCGGCAGGTTTACCTCCAAGTCTATCTATGTACATAGGTCTGGTGATAGCGTTTATCCTCTTTGTGCGGGAGTTTGGGACACATATCTTGTTTCGCCCCACCATTGATTCCTCTAGAGCTATGTTTGCGAGACTCTCGGGACTGAGTGGCAGGCCTCAGGCCTAGGTGACTTTCTGGCCGCTAGTATGGCGCATACATTTCACATAAAATGTTCTCTTTTCATTATTATGCATGCACCACTCATTTTGATTAAAGAAGTTAGTGGATCATGACACAATATAGAGGTGGCTAAAACATGTCTGGTATATGATAATGTTGTGTGCGTTTCTGCTCCGGTGCTCCCCCCCTGGGTTGAACGCGAGGGGGAGAAACACAAGGACGACTGAGATCTGTCAAAAACGATTCGTGAAGAGGGGCACGATTGTCTTTTTATGCCCGCGGAGAGCGCAGGTACAGCCCTGTACAAGCCCGCACCGGCCCGATTACTTTTGTACACTGAGGGTATACATGTATTGTACGTGGGCGTATCGTTTTTCCTTGTCACGTGCGGCGGTCGTGGGCGTGGGCGTATCGTTTTCCCTCATCACGTGCGGCGGTCGTGGGCTAGCCACGCGGCCACACGGCGCATGAAAACTTCCAAAAACGTCACATCCTATAAAGAGGGAGGGGAACCACCACCGGCCGCATCGCCCCCACCATTTCCCCCCAAATCGGCTCACTCCCTCTCTCCTTGCCGCATCGTCTCCCCCTCTTCTCCATCGCCCCGCCACCGCACCTACTCGCTCAACCCCACCGCCTCCCTCTCTCCGGTGGGTTCTCTTAGGCTTCGATGGCGCAAGGTGGTGGCGCTGCCGCCGCTGCGCACGGAGTTGCGGTCGAGGCTGCGAACACCGCGGCAGATGCCGTCCAAGAAGTGGCCGCCGTCGGCGGTGCGGGAGATGCTGCACCCGCAGTCGCTGGATCGGTCGCTGCGGCGGCGGATCTGGTGGAGCAGGGGGTGGTGGGCTCGGACTCCGTCGTGCCGGACCTGGTGGTGACGGCATCTGGCGGCGCACTGGATGCAGGTGCGGAGGCGAGCGACAAGCAGGTGGTGGATGTGGTAATGCTTCTCGTTCCCCTCCTCTCATAGTTGTAGTTGATAAGCAGAAGATTTAGTAGATAGGTTTTTTTTATTGTAGATCTGTGATTGAATGCGGCACCCCCTTCTGCTTGTTAGGGTTTTTTGATTGAATGGGGAACCCCATTTGAGAGTTAGGGTTTTTTGTAGTTGATTCGTGGTTGAATGCTAGAGAGATCATAATGAGAGTTAGGTTTTTTATATTGGAATCTGGATTGCCTCATGTGCTCAGATTTTTTTATGTGCTGTATATGTTGTTAGATTTGTTTTGCATATTCCCTCCGTGGGCCACGACAGGGGCTGAGCCGCCACCCAGTGTATCTATTAAAGTTGATATTGTACAAATGAGGTTAAAATCCTACTTCGTTCATTTGAAGTCTATCAATTAATTGTTGAAATGAACACAGTATGTTTAAGTAGTGCACAATTTCAAAATAGTTAGGAGCTTCACTTCATTATCCATAAACTCAAATTGTAGGTAGGTTTATTTTTGATCTGTAGGATTCCTGTACTTATAAAGTGAACCATAAGTAGGTTTGCTAGACATGCAACTATGCCAGATGACCAACTCATATTAAATTGTTGTTGCATAACTCCATGCATGAATGTCATATGAATCATCCAATAGATGTAGTAGCTAGGGTTTTTTAATTAGATGTTTAGTTAGGGTTTTCTTGTATTGGATTCATTTATAGCCAGTTATATGTTGGACCTATGATTGAATCATCCAGTAGATGTAGTAGTTATGGTTTTTAAATTAGTTGATTAGTTAAGGTTTATTGTATTATTCATTTATAGACAGTTATATAGATTCTGTGATTGAATGTGTAGTAGATGTACTAGTTAGTGTTTCTTAATTAGATGTTTAGTTAGGTTTCTTCTGTATTGGATTCATATATAGGTAGAGATAAATGTAATTAAATGGTGTGACTGAATGATGCAGTAGAAGTAAGAGTTATGATATTTTAATTAGATGCATGAGTTAGTGTTATTTGTAGTGGATTCATTTATATCCAATGATTATGTAAGTAAATTTTGTGATTCAATGTTCCAGTGGATCTAGGAGTTAGTGTTTTTTAATTAGATGCTGGAGATAGGGTATTTTAATTAGATGTAGGAGTTAGGCTTCACCATTTCACTTATTCTGACTTATGAGTAATCATTGAGAACTGCTCTGAACTAAATATTTATTAAGATTTACAAATGAAATGAAAACCTGACATGTTTGTGAAGTTATATATAAAGGTCCTATTTGCATTGTCTGTCAAAAACTGCTATATCATGGGTTAATAAGAGAGGAATGATATTCATTTATACCTTCATATGCATGTTCAAAAGCAAAAACTGAAATTGTATGTCCATATGAATGAACTTGTATTTTCATAAGCCAATTGTTTAGTATGTATATAGCTTCATATATAGTGTATGAAATATAGTTAGGAGCTTTCCATCATTATGCAAAATCAACTTGTTTGTAATGACATTATTTGAACTGCAATTGAATTCCTTGTAAATGACTTGCTTGGTTGACAATATAGCAGAAGGAGGATCTTGTTGGCAAGAAGAGGAAGTGGGACTCATCTGGCTACTACCCTTATGACAGTGATGAGGATGAGCCATACGAGGTAAGGCCTAGCTGAAATGTTATTTGTGCATTGACTTAGTGTTAGATGTTTGTAGTATTTGAATGCATAATGTATTAATGTCAGTCATTAATGTGTGCAGTATCAATCTGGAGATGATGTGGTCGAGGGGAACGTCGAGTCGTTTGAAGAGAAGGAGGTGCTGAAGATCAGGGCCCAAGGATCTGCTAGGTACTACAACTGGAGGTCTGACAAGTACCGATGCCCCTACTGCAGCAGGCCCAAGCCCAGGTCTGGGTTGCTGGAGCATCTGATGGAGCATTGTCGGGCTACATCCATCAGCAGTCATGACTACAAGATCAGGGCTCAGCATTCTGCCCTCCACAAGGTCCTGAGAAACCCTGACATGTAGTTGCCCTAGTATAACACCCTCGATGCGACTATAGCTCCCATGTGTCGAGGCACGACTTAGAGACATTATCGCATTGAAGGCATATGTCGCAAGTTAGGCAATCTTCACAACATCCCATGTAATAATAATAAAAGGGGAGATAACATAGTTGGCTTACACTCGCCATGTCAATCAAGTACATAAATAACATTACATCATCCATACACTCAAGGCCCGACTACGGTGCCAAAATAAAAGAGAACCCAACATGCGACAACGGTCCCGTTCACCCCCAACTGGGCACCACTACTGATCATCGGGAAAGGAAACATAGTATCGTTGAGAGTCTTCGTCGAACTCCCACTTGAGCTCGTACGCGTCTCCTGGAGCGGAATCATCAGGTCCTGCATCTGGCGTAAGTAATCTGTGAGCCACGGGGACTCAGCAATCTCGCACCCTCGCGATCAAGACTATTTAAGCTTATAGGTAAGGCAGGGTAAAATATGAGTGGAGCTGCAGCAAGCGACTAGCAAATATGGTGGCTAACTTATTCGCAAAAGAGAGCGAGAAGAGGAGGCAAAGCACGAGCGAGAAGTTAGAGAACAACCTGCGCAAACATTACTCCAACACCGTGTCCACTTCCCGGACTCTGCCGAGAAGAGGCCATCACGGTAACACACTCAGTTGATTCATTTTAATTAAATTAAGGTTCAAGTTATCTACAACCGGACATTAACAAATTCCCATCTGCCCATAACCGCGGGCACGGCTTTCGAAAGTTCAATCCCCGCAGGGGAGTCCCAACTTAGCCCATGACAAGCTCTCACGGTCAACGAAGGAATAGACCTCCTCCCAAGACATTCCGATCAGACTCGGTATCTCGGTAACTCAAGACACTTTGACAGGTTAAAACAAGACCAGCAACACCGCCCGAATGTGCCGACAAATCCCGATAGGAGCTGCACATATCTCTTTCTCAGGACACACTCAGATGAGCAAGACGTCGGGTAGGCCAGCCCAGAGTTGCCCCTGGTAGCCCCGGACATCGCTCTGTTGGACCAACACTCAGAGGAGCACTGGCCCGGCGGGGGGGGGGGGTTAAATAAAGATAAGATGACCCTTGAGTCTGCAGAACCCAAGGGAAAGAAAAGGCTAGGTGGCGAATGGTAAGACCAATGTTGGGCATTGCTGGAAAAGCTTTAGTCAAGGCGAACTATCAAGGGGTTCCCATTATAACCCAACCGCGTAAGGAACGCCAAAATCCGGGAACATAACACCGATATGACGGAAACTAGGGCGGCAAGAGTGGAACAAAACACTAGGCGAGAGGCCGAGCCTTCCACCCTTTACCAAGTATATAGATGCATTAAGATAACATGGCAAAAATAATGATATCCCAACAAGTAAAACAATGTTCCAACAAGGAATGGCCTCCAATCTTCACCTGCAACTAGCAACGCTATAAGAGGGGCTGAGCAAAGCGGTAACATAGCCAATCAACGGTTTGCTAGGACAAAGGTGGGTTAGAGGTTTGTCATGGCAATTTGGGAGGCTTGCAAGTAAGTGGTAGGCATCGTAGCATTGGCATAGCAAAAGAGCGAGCAAACTAGCATAGCAAAGATAGTAATGATTTCGAGGGTATGATCATCTTGCCTGCACAGTTGTCAGAGTTGACTGGATCCTCAAAAGCAAACTCAACGGGCTCCTCGTTAGCGAACTCGTCTCCCGGCTCTACCCAAACAAGACAAACAAGCAACAAGGACACAATCAACCACGTGCAAACTCAAACAACACGATGCAAAGATGACATGCTATGCGGGATGCCAAATGCAAGATATGACAGGAGATGCATGAACCTGGCCTCAACTTGGAATTCCAAGGGTGCCACTATAAATATGAGATGAAATCGCTTGAAAACGATATAAAGAACGCCGGAATCGGAGTTACGGTTTGGAAATGGCAAGCGATTCAAATATGACACCGGTCTGCGATTTACAGCAAGTAGGCATCTAAATGCAATGAGATGAACATGCTACAGCTCCCAAACATGGCATCAAAATACATGGCAGGGATGCACACAAGATGCTTAACAAAAGTCTAGCACTGAGCTACGGCCAATTCATCCATTAACAGGTTCAAACAAGCATGGCAAAAACGCAAATGGTAAAACAGATCTCAGACTTAGTGAAATCAGCACTTGTCTAGAATTTCAGATCATATAGCCCTCTTCGGAGCAACAAAACAACATGCTACAGGACCTGAACATGACAAAGAAAGACATGGCATGGAGCTACTCAACAAGCTTAACAAAATTCCCTTAGTGACCTTGAGCCAAAAGGGATCACAAAATATACTAACAAGCACACGAACATAGCAAAAACATAATCAGTTTTCAGACTTCGTGAAAACTGGGACATGCTGAAACATAACTCACGAAGGCATGTTTACAAGCTCGATGCACTCACCGCGGTGCAAGTCATGGCAAGACAAGCATACATCCATCAAGAAGGCACAAAACACAAGCTAGACATGGCAAGAAAAATAGCATAGCATGCACGGATCAACTACAATAACATCGGCAAAATCGCAAACAAGTTGACGATCTGACCAGATTCGCAACGAAGCAAAAGTAGAGCTCGATTGACTCAAGCTAGGGTGCTCCATAATTGCAAACAAAGACACGGATGGATAGAGCACTACAATATTAACAAAACTCCCTTACTGATCATCCTCAAAAGAGGCACGGATCACTAGGAAACAACAAGAACATATGGCATCATGAACTAAACAATCCCAGGACTTAGTGAAATCACTAAGTCCCTGAAAACAGAATTAGCAAGTGCACCACTTTGCAAGCTTGCACAAGTCACCACACACATCCTAAAAATACATGGGTTACACCTCTGGATAGATGACAAAACCCTTAACAAAACATATGAAGAACTCACGGGCATATCATGCACACATTAATCATGGCAAAAATGACAAAAGTGCTAAATGGAGTAACAGATCTGACAATTATCTCAAGTAGCCCTCTTCTAACAGCATTTCGGGCATCAAGATGAGCTCAAAGAAAATGATGCAATGGAATGAAATGATGTACTCTCTGAGATGAACATTTTGATATGCTATATGCCCAAATCAGAGCTATGTATGCAAAGTTACGGGGCCGCGAACAGGGGCATATGGACTGAAAATTTAAGGACTTAGAGAAAAAAACAACCCCAGATCTAGGGTTTGCATGGAAACCGAGGCGGCGGCGGCACTGTAGCTGTTCGGCGGGGAAGAAGCAAGCAGCAGCCGGCGAGTGGAGGGAGGAGGCGGCGGCCGGCGTCGCCTGGGGCCGGCGATGGCCGGGGCGGCGGGGCCGGCGTGGAGGCGGCGGCCGGCTCCGGCGAGCTTGGCCTTGGCGGCGGGCGGCGGAGGCGCGAGGCCGGGAGGCTGGCGAGGCGGAGGACGGGCGGCGGCGTGCTCCGGTCGCCGGAGTTGGTCGCCCGCGACGGCGAAGATCCGGCAAGGCGAGCGGAGCCGGGCGGCTCGGGCAGCTCAGCCGGGCGGCGGCGGATCTGGGCCCGCGCGGGCCTGCCTCGGGCCCCGCGGGCCGACGCGGTGGGGAGGAGAGAGAGGAGGCGGCTGGGATGAGGTGGCGGCGTCCGATTGGGCCGGAGCGGTGGCGCGGCTGATGTGGCAGACCCTGATTCGTCGGGGTGATGTGGCGGCGGCGGCGGACACGTCCAGCGGCGGGATGGACACGTCCGGTGGCGCGAGGAGGAAGATGGCTAGGGTTCATCCGCGAATTTCGGGAGGGGAGCACATATTTATAGGTAGAGGGGGCTAGGAGAGTCCAAATGAGGTGCGGTTTTTGGCCACGCGATCGTGATCGAACGCTCTAGGACATGGAGCTGAGTTTGGTGGGTTTTGGGCCAAATTGGAGGGATGTTGGGCTGCAACACGCACGAGGCCTTTTCGGTCCCTCGGTTAACCGTTGGGGTACCAAACGAAGTCCAAATGGTACGAAACTTGACAGGCGGTCTACCGGTAGGTAACCAAGGCCGGTTGGCAAGTCTCGGTCCAATCCGGAAATGTTTAATCCCCACACACGAAAGAAAGCTAGAAATGGCCACCGGAGGAGAACGAAGCGCCGGAATGCAAAACGGACAACGTGGAAAATGCTCGAATGCATGAGACAAACACGTATGCAAATGCAATGCACATGATGACATGATATGAGATGCATGACAACGATAACAACACACAGAGACAAAGACCCGAACCCGAGAAAATAAATATAATTTAACGCCGGAAACGGCAAGAGTTGGAGTACAAATAGGGAAAGTTACATCCGGGGTGTTACAACACTCCACCACTACGAAAGGATATCGTCCCGAGATCTAGGACTGAAAGAACGCCGGGTACTCAGAATGGAGGTGATCCTCGCGTTCCCAGGTAGCTTCACGGTCGGAACGGTGTGACCACTTGACTTTGAGAAATTTGATTGACTTGTTGCGAGTCTTGCGTTCAGTCTCTTCAAGAATAGCAACTGGGTGCTCACGATAAGAGAGATCTTCTTGGAGCTCAATGTCCTCGAAGTTGACGGTGCGGTCAGGAGTCTTGAAGCACTTTCGAAGCTGAGAGACATGGAACACATCATGAACATTTGCAAAGTTTGAAGGAAGCTCGAGTTGATAGGCGAGGTCGCCTCTCTTGCTGACAATCTTGAGAGGTCCCACGTATCTAGGGGCAAGCTTCCCTTTGATACCGAAGCGACGAGTACCTTTCATAGGAGAACCGCGGAGGTAAACATGATCTCCGATCTCGAAAGCCAAATCGCGGTGCTTACTATCATAGTAGCTCTTCTGACGGGATTGGGCTGCTTTGAGGTTATCACGAATGACTTTGCACATTTCTTCTGCCTCTGTGATTAAGTCATTACCCAAAAGCTGACATTCACCGGTTTCAGACCAGTTGAGAGGGGTACGACACATCCTGCCATACAGAATTTCAAAAGGGGCCTTGTCCGAACTTTCTTGAAAACTGTTGTTGTAGGAGAATTCAGCATAAGGAAGACAATCCTCCCACTTCATGCCGAAGGATATCACACAAGCCCTGAGCATATCTTCAAGAATCTGGTTGGCACGCTCGACTTGACCGCTTATTTGAGGATGGAAAGCTGAATCCAATGGAATGAAAATTGCAACATATAGTCTTCACATCCGAACAAAATGAACGAATGCATTCCTCTTGAAATGGTCACATATCCATAAATTGAGAAGCCACGTAGAATTAAGGTAAAGAAATAAATCAACAAGGTACGGATCAAGAACGAATAATCGGTAAGAAATCCCAATCTCAAACCATTATCCGTGGAAGAAGAACTAGAGCTACTAGAATTCCCACCTATGAAACTCCCGAACCTTTCCGGTTATGCAATCAGGTGTTGGGGATATAGGGGAAGCATAATATCTCACCCAAACTAGCAATTCCTACATCCAGCTGTATCCATCCTTCAACACATAACCAAGAAACCTTTGGAAACCATCTACCTCAACCTTCGAAAAGCATCCGTTATACAAGTTATGGCGATACTCCCGAACTCCCGCCCCAGTACTGGGTGGCGTCGAGGTTATCTCACCAACGAACTGCATAAAAGAGATTTTCGATGTCGGCGTACTAAACTCAGGTATTCCAGAACTGTAACGATAAAATTATGATGACAACACCTCAGAGCTCAATTCCTCGGGACACTTCCACTAAACCCCTGACAGGAGGCACCAAGACAATGTTCTCATCATAAAACCATCGGAACGATTCCAAGATACCCGCGTGATCCTAAAATATATATATAACTAGCTTTGTTTGTGCAAGAGATCATGTGTGCCAAAATAGAGGTGATTTGGAGGTGGTCGAAAAAATCATCGCATTCCGGAGGGGCCATTTGGTCTTAACTTAAGCCAGGTTTTGAACATACGTGATTTTTTCCACCACCTCCAAATCACCCAATTTTTGTTGTACATGGTGACCCACACGTGCCAAACATGGCTATGAAATAAAATTTGGAAAATTAATAGTTTACAATGCTCCCTTGAGGTATAGACCGATGGTTTGACTAGTCAGTCTAGAGGGCATTATAAATTAAAAAAATTCAAAAAAATATAAAACCTTGGAAAACTAGCTTTGTTTGTGCAAGAGATCATGTGTGCCAAAATAGAGATGATTTGGAGGTGGTCGAAAAAATCATCGCATTCCGGAAGGGCCTTTTGGTTAACTTAAGCTAGTTATTGAACATACGTGATTTTTTCCACCACCTCCAAATCACCCAACTTTTGTTGTACATGGTGACCCACATGTGCCAAACATGGCTATGAAAGAAAATTTGGAAAATTAATAGTTTACAATGCCCCCTTGAGGTATAGACCGATGGTTTGACCAGTTAGTCTAGAGGGCATTATAAATTAATAAAAAATTCAAAAAAATATAAAACCTTGGAAAACTAGCTTTGTCTGTGCAAGAGATCATGTGTGCCAAAATAGAGGTGATTTGGAGGTGGTCGAAAAAATCATCGCATTCCGGAGGGGCCTTTTGGTTAACTTAAGCCAGGTTTTGAACATACGTGATTTTTTCCACCACCTCCAAATCACCCAAATTTTGTTGTACATGGTGACCCACATGTGCCAAACATGGCTATGAAAGAAAATTTGGAAAGTTAATACTTTACAATGCCCCCTTGAGGTATAGACCGATGGTTTGACTAGTCAGTCTAGAGGGCATTATAAATTAATAAAAAATTCAAAAAAATATAAAACCTTGGAAACTAGGTTTTTTTGTGCAAGAGATCATGTGTGCCAAAATAGAGGTGATTTGGAGGTGGTCAAAAAAAATCATCGCATTCCGGAGGGGCCATTTGGTCTACTTAAGCCAGGTTTTGAACATACGTGATTTTTTCCACCACCTCCAAATGACCCAAATTTTTTTGTACATGGTGACCCACATGTGCCAAACATGTCTATGAAATAAAATTTGGAAAATTAATACTTTACAATGCCCCCTTGAGGTATAGACCGATGGTTTGACCAGTCAGTCTAGAGGGCATTATAATTTAATAAAAAATTCAAAAAAAATATAAAACCTTGGAAAACTAGCTTTGTTTGTGCAAGAGATCATGTGTGCCAAAATAGAGATGATTTGGAGGTGGTCGAAAAAATCATCGCATTCCGGAAGGGCCATTTGGTCTAACTTAAGCCAGTTATTGAACATACGTGATTTTTTCCACCACCTCCAAATCACCCAAATTTTGTTTTACATGGTGACCCACATGTGCCAAACATGGCTATGAAAGAAAATTTGGAAAATTAATACTTTACAATGCCCCCTTGAGGTATAGACCGATGGTTTGACCAGTCAGTCTAGAGGGCATTATAAATTAATAAAAAATTCAAAAAAATATAAAACCTTGGAAAACTAGTTTTGTTTGTGCAAGAGATCATGTGTGCCAAAATAGAGGTGATTTGGAGGTGGTCGAAAAAATCATCGCATTCCGGAGGGGCCATTTGGTCTAACTTAAGCCAGGTTTTGAACATACGTGATTTTTATCACCACCTCCAAATCACCCAATTTTTGTTGTACATGGTGACCCACACGTGCCAAACATGGCTATGAAATAAAATTTGGAAAATTAATACTTTACAATGCTCCCTTGAGGTATAGACCGATGGTTTGACCAGTCAGTCTAGAGGGCATTATAAATTAATAAAAAATTCAAAAAAATATAAAACCTTGGAAAACTAGCTTTGTTTGTGCAAGAGATCATGTGTGCCAAAATAGAGGTGATTTGGAGGTGGTCGAAAAAATCATCGCATTCCGGAGGGGCCATTTGGTCTAACTTATTAAGCCAGGTTTTGAACATACGTGATTTTTTCCACCACCTTCAAATCACCCAATTTTTGTTGTACATGGTGACCCACATGTGCCAAACATGGCTATGAAATAAAATTACTTTAGGTATCCTCACATGGTGGAAATGCTTGGTCCAAATATTTTAAATATTTTGTAAAATTTATATTTAATTTAAAATTTGAAAATTTAATGCTTCAAACTTGTTTGCAAAATTTGACATGTGACATATGCAAAAAAATTGACATGTGACATATTTTGTTTCAAACTTGTGTGCAAAATTAGACATTTGACATATGCAAAAAATTGAATACAAATTTAAAAAATTACTTTGGGTATCCTCACATGGTGGAAATGTTTGGTCCAAATATTTTAAATATTTTGTAAAATTTATATTTAATTTAAAATTTTAGTTTTATCTTTGAAATTTTTTTAAATCACATATATATATTTCTGTATTACTTGTTCTGACAGTTAGAAAATTCATGAATGTGCGAAAAATTGTTGTGTTATATTCTTTTATGAGGTGATTTGAAGAACAAGAAATAATGGTGACAAATGCAAAAAGTGAAATATGACCCCAAAAAAGCCCGCCTACTAGCTGCATACTACACAATTCAACGGCCAGCATACGACTAGCAACCCAATCATTTATTGGGCCAGGATGCAGGCCTGTCAGATTGTGATAATAGGCAACTAGTAGGCCCCACTGGGCAGGGACGGACGGGGTTAGGCATATGCTGCCCGCTTTAGAAAGGAACTCGAAAAGGGAAGCTCAGCTCGGTATATAAACCGGTGCGAACTCCCCTCGCTTGGCGAGGTGGGACTAAACTCCCAGCACCGCTGGGATGTGCCCAGCGCGACGCTCGCTTGGGCCTAATTCGGGTGGGCCGTCGCAGGCCAGCCTCACCCGCGCGCAGATTATTACCACATTTAAAACCGAGCTCCTTCAATGTGTTATATTTCACTTATTCAATGTTTACGAAAAATTAATTCTTATATTTCACTTATTCATTTAAATATTTATTTTCTTTTTATCTATACAATAATTTAAAATCTAATATATTTTTACTCCTTCAGTTATTCTCGCACTACTAAAATTCAAAAAATGTAATATAATATGTTTCATCTTTATTATAATATATCTTTTCTATTTTCTATTTCAAAAAAGGTATATCAAATATACTTTTTCTTTGTTATTTCTTCTTAGAGTTTTAAAATTGAACTATATGTTTTGTATTTTATTTCTTATTATAGTTGTAAAAATCAAAATTCCATGAATGTATGTTGTCTTCTATTTCACTTCTTAAATATAATTTTCATTCTATTTTCAAAATTCCATTTGATTGAGTCCAGAAAAACAACATCCTTCGGGCTCCCCCTCCGGCAGACCCGAATGATGGTGATTGCACATGTGGTATGTGCTGACCTGCATGAAATGACACCAAACTTTGGCACCATGTGAGGATGCCCAATGTAGGCCCCCATGCAACATGTGAGCCATTCCTGACACCGAACGAACGTTGCATCACGTCCGGACAGCGTTTAGGGTTCTTTTCGCCGGCAAAATCCTAGTAAATGCATCGAGTGTCGGAAATCGATGAGAATTGGCATGCATGATGTCCATGGTCATCCCATTGTGTGAAAAAAATTTAGGGCCATTTGGTTGAGTCCAGAAAAACAACGTCCTTCGGGCTCCCCCTCCGGCAGACCCGAATGATGGTGATTGCACATGTGCTATGTGCTGGCCTGCATGAAATGACACCAAACTTTGACACCATGTGAGGATGCCCAATGTAGGCCCCCATGCAACATGTGAGCCATTCCTGACACCGAATGAACGTTGCGTCACGTCCGGGCAGCATTTCGGGTTCTTTTCGCCGGCAAAATCCTAGTAAATGCATCAAGTGTCGGAAATCGATGAGAATTGGCATGCATGATGTCCATGGTCATCCCATTGTGTGAAATTTTTTTGGGGCCATTTGGTTGAGTCCAGAAAAACAACGTCCTTCGGGCTCCCCCTCCGGTAGACCCGAATGATGGTGATTGCACATGTGCTATGTGCTGGCCTGCATGAAATGACACCAAACTTTGGCACCATGTGAGCATGCCCAATGTAGGCCCCCATGCAACATGTGAGCCATTCCTGACACCGAACGAACGTTGCGTCACGTCCGGGCAGCATTTCGGGTTCTTTTCGCCGGCAAAATCCTAGTAAATGCATCGAGTGTCGGAAATCGATGAGAATTGGCATGCATGATGTCCATGGTCATCCCATTGTGTGAAAAAAATTTGGGGCCATTTGGTTGAGTCCAGAAAACAACGTCCTTCGGGCTCCCCCTCCGGCAGACCCGAATGATGGTGATTGCACATGTGCTATGTGCTGGCCTGCATGAAATGGCACCAAACTTTGGCACCATGTGAGGATGTCCAATGTAGGCCCCCATGCAACATGTGAGCCATTCCTGACGCCGAACAAACGTTGCGTCACGTCCGGGCAGCATTTCGGGTTCTTTTCGCCGGCAAAATCCTAGTAAATGCATCAAGTGTCAGAAATGGATGAGAATTGGCATGCATGATGTCCATGGTCATCCCATTGTGTGAAAAAAAATTTAGGGCCATTTGGTTGAGTCCAGAAAAACAACGTCCTTCGGGCCCCCCCTCCGGCAGACCCGAATGATGGTGATTGCACATGTGCTATGTGCTGGCCTGCATGAAATGATACCAAACTTTGGCACCATGTGAGGATGCCCAATGTAGGCCCCCATGCAACATGTGAGCCATTCCTGACACCGAGCGAACGTTGCGTCACGTCCGGGCAGCGTTTCGGGTTCTTTTTGCCGGCAAAATCCTAGTAAATGCATCAAGTGTCGGAAATCGATGAGAATTGGCACGCATGATGTCCATGGTCATCCCATTGTGTGAAAAAAATTTGGGGCCATTTGATTGACTTGAAATAATTATTTGATATCAAAATTTTGTAATATGAAAAAGAAAAGAAAAAAAGTACATGAAACGAGCCCCTCGTTGCTCAAAGAGAGGAGCACCTGCGATTTGTTACACAATTCCCGGATCAGAATCTACAAAAAAAAACTCGAGCGTGGGAAGCCTATCCCTTTAATTTAGGAGCACGTACTGCCTCTCCTCAACCAAGGAAGGCAAAGATCACAGACGTACTTTCCCTGGTGGTTACGACGACCTAGGAGATCCTCCTCCTCCTATATAGTCTCGGCATCGTCTTTCATGTCGTCTACGACGGCTCCTACCGCCGAGTCAACGACAGCTGCATCCCTAGCATCGGCCCAACTCCACCAAGATCGTCGAGAACATCCAGATCGTCAGTGCATGCTGGCCGTCGTGGACGAACTGCGTCCATGTTACAACGCCGACAACTTCCATCTTCATCGACCGATCCAGTATGTTGGCAACCGTACCGCATGCATGATGCTTTTCTTTGTGCGTGTGTTAGATTCGATAAGACTAAGATTAATTAGTGCATAATCTTCGCATTACATCTGTTGGAGTAGATGTTTTTCGTTTGTGCGTGTATTAGATTAGATAAGCCTATGACACTAGATTTGTTTGTGTGTGTATTAGATTAGATAGCCCTACGATTGCAAATTAGTTTCTGCATGTTGTTTGTTGTCTTTCACTTGTAGGTTGGATTGATGAATAAACAATAATTTTAAATCAGTGTTAGTTATAGCATAGTCACTTTAAGTTATAGCAATGCCCGAAGACATCCATGTTGCAACTATGAGACGCCCACTAATATTGTATGTGTTGCACGTTTGTTTGATGCATGTTCCAGTATGCATAATTTCGTTTTTTCTTTTCGATTTGCTGTTAATTAGGCACTGTCACCGATTCTTATATCTATTTGTACAGTACCATATGAAAATAAATGATTAGATAAATAATGTTACTTTTGATTATGAAACTAATTGGTTAAATAAGTACTTGTTAAACTGTCATTTTATGTGTTGCACGTGTCTCTGCTGAATGTTTCAGTATGAATAAATTATGTTCTATAGTTTTCTATATAATGTGGGATAGTGTATTCCATTATTATGTTTTATGCAACAATATGTTAGGAAAAAAGTTGATTACATAATTTATGCTACTGTAACCATGTATGTTTTTTAACAGGATGGATGAACTGAACGGAGAAATTGTTTGCGCCGTTGAAAAATGGTGCAAACTTATTGCCGGTCTATCTTCCGGTCAACGGGCCGCACTTGCCGAAACACCACTCCGTAGCATGCTTCAGATACCTTCGCTGAAGATGCGTACACTGCTGATCCGGTACATGGTTGAGATTTTTGATCCTAGCAAGGGCAGATTCATTGTACAAGACTTGGTTGGCGAAGTGTCTCTCGGTCCCGTGGATGTTGAGTGCATCTTGGCCTTGGAGAACCACGGACTGTCGGCAGAAGGTATTCTCGGTGAGGAAGGTGAGGATGTTAAAGATCGAGTGCCGCCTCAATTCCTGAGCAAGACCACAGGTAACATAGTCATCGATCATCTGATTGTGGACATCACAAAAAATAAATCTGCCGACAACGATTTCCTTCGGAGAGTTGTCCTCGTGTTGCTCGGAACAGTTCTTGCTCCCATGTCGAGCAAGACTGTACCAAAGCAATATTGCGCATTGGTGGAGGATGTGAAGCGTATATCCAAGATTAATTGGAATGCATTCACCCTCCGGGTTCTGCTGGACTGCCTTCGCAACGTGAGGAAAGGCAAACACCTCCGCCAATGGCCGAGAGGGAACTTAGCTCTCCTGCAGGTACACCTTTCAGACTTGTACTATTGCAAAAAAAATTATGATTGATAATTTACCTGCTGTATAGTATTAACTGTAATTTTTCATATTCATGCAGTACCTGTACTGGGAGAAGGTTCAGCCTCTGGAAGGTGAATGCACATTCAATCCTAGCTTGTCCATGGAACCTCTAATGAGAAATTGGACTGAAGCTGCAGCCTCAAGGAGAGACAAGTTTGATTATGACCACGGACGTGGCCGTGGTAACATCAAGGCAATTCATTACGTTGGGTACTTCTTAAATCTTTTATATAACATAATTAGTTGTATTAATATTTTTATTGATCACATATACTTGTATTTCACATGCAGATTGAAGACAACTGTAATGCCCTCGATGCGGCTATAGCTCCCACGTGTCGAGGCACGACTTAGATACATAACCGCATTGAAAGCAATGTCGCAAGTAGGAAATCATCACAACATCCCATGTAATATATAGAATAAAAGGGGAGATACATAGTTGGCTTACACTCGCCACGTCACATCAGAGTACATAAATAACATCCATCAGACAAACACTCATGGCCCGACTACGGCGCCAAAATAGAAAAGAACCCAACATGCGACAAGGCCCTGAATCGAACCCCAACTAGGCACCACTACTGATCATAAGGAAAAGACACGTAGTAACGCTGAGAGTCCTCGTCGAACTCCCACTTGAGCTCGTACTCGTCACCTGGAGCGGAATCACCTGGACCTGCATCTGGAGTTATAGTATCTGTGAGCCACAGGGACTCAGCAATCTCGCACCCTCGCGATCAAAAACTATTTAAGCTTATAGGAAGGATAAGGCAAGTATATGTGGAGCTGCAGCAAGCGACTAGCATATGTGATGGCTAACTTATACGCAAAAGAGAGCGAGAAGAGGAGGCAAAGCGCGAGCGAGAATCTAGAGGAACAGCCTGCGCAAGCATAACTCCAACACCGTGTCCACTTCCCGGACTCCGCCGAGAAGGGGCCATCACGGTAACACACACAGTTGATTCATTTTAATTAAGTTTAGTTCAATTTATCTACAACCGGACATTAACAAATTCCCATCTGCCCATAACCGCGGGCACGGCTTTCGAAAGTTCAATCCCTGCAGGGGAGTCCCAACTTATCCCATGACAAGCTCTCACGGTCAACGAAGGAATAGACCTCCACCCGAGGCACACCGATCAGACTCGGCAACCCGGTACAGCAAGACAATTCGACAGGTTAAAACAAGACCAGCAACATCGCCCGAATGTGCCGATAAATCCCGATAGGAGCTGCACATATCTCGTTCTCAGGGCACACTCAGATGAGACATCCTACGAGTAAAACCGGCCCTCAAGTTGCCCCGAGGTGGCCCCACAGTCTACTCAGTCGGACCAACACTCAGAGGAGCACTGGCCCGTGGGGGGCTAAAATAAAGATGACCCTCGGGCTCCGGAAACCCAAGGGAAAAAGAGGCTAGGTGGAAAATGGTAAGACCAAGGTTGGGCATTGCTGGAAAAGCTTTAATCAAGGCGAACTATCAAGGGGTTCCCATTATAACCCAACCGCGTAAGGAACGCAAAATCCGGGAACGTAACACCGATGTGATGGAAACTAGGGCGGCAAGAGTGGAACAAAACACTAGGCGAGAGGCCGAGCCTTCCACCCTTCACCAAGTATATAGATGCATTAAGATAATCATGGCAATATAATGATATCCCAACAAGTAAATAAAAGATGTTCCAACAAGGAACGGCCTCCAATCTTCACCTGCAACTAGCAACGCTATAAGAGGGGCTGAGCAAAGCGGTAACATAGCCAAACAACGGTTTGCTAGGACAAGGTGGGTAAGAGGTTTGACATGGCAATTGGTAGGCTGACAAGCAAAAGGTAGGCATCTTAGCATTGGCATAGCAAAAGAGCGAGCAAACTAGCATAGCAAAGATAGTAGTGATTTCGAGGGTATGATCATCTTGCCTGCACAGTTGTCAGAGTTGACTGGATCCTCACAAGCAAACTCAACGGGCTCCTCGGTAGCGAAATCGTCTCCCGGCTCTACCCAAACAAGACAAACAAGCAACAATGATACAATCAACCACGTGCAAGACCAAGCAATAAGATGAAATGATGATATGCTATGCGGGATGCGATGCGGGATGCAAAATGCAAGATATGACAGGAAATGCATGAACCTGGCATCAACATGGAATTCCAAGGGTGCCACTGGAAAGATGGGATGAAATCGCTTGAAAACGATATAAAGAACACCGGAATCGGAGTTACGGTTTCGAAATGGCAAGCGTTTTAAGAATGACACCGGTCTGCGATTTACAGCAAGTAGGCATCTAAATGCAATGAGATGAACATGCTACAGCCACCAAACATGACAAAAAAATACATGGCAGAGATGCACACAAGATTCTTAACAAAAGACTAGCACTGAGATACGGCCAATTCATCCATTAAGAGGTTCAAACAAGCATGGCAAAAACGCAAATGCAAAACAGATTCCAGACTTAGTGAAATTAACACTTGTCTGAAATTTCAGATTTAGAAGCCCTCTTCCGAGCAGCAAAACAACATGATACACGACCTGATTAAGACAACTAAGAACATGTCATGGAGCTACTCAACAAGCTTAACAAAAGTCCCAAAGTGACCTGGAGCCAAAAGGGATCACAAAATATACTAACGGGCACACGAACATAGCAAAAACATAATCAGTTTTCAGACTTAGTGAAAACTGAGACATGCTGAAATATATCTCACGAAGGCATATAAACGAGCTCGATGCACTCACTACGGTGCAAGTCATGGCAAGTCAAGCATACATCCATTAAGAAGGAACAAAATGCTAGCTAGACATGGCAATAACAATGGCATAGCAAGCACGGATCAACTACAACAGCGCCGGCAAAATCGCAAACGAGTTGACGATCTGCCCAGATTCATAACGAAGCAAAAGTAGAGCTCGATTGACTCAAGCTAGGTTGCTACATAATTGCAAACAAGGATATGGATGGATAGAGCATAACATGATTAACAAAACTCCTTTACTGATCATCCTCAAAAGTGGCACGGATCACTAGGAAACAAGCTCAACATATGGCATCATGAACTAAATAATCCCAGACTTATTGAAAACAACTAAGTCTCTTAAAACAGATTTCTCGGGTGCCTCTCTTT